>NC_090280.1:30338402-30642720 GCF_037392515.1 Haliotis asinina
GCATTTTCGAATGTGCTTTCAGTAGCTGTGATATGCCACCATGTATCGACCCCTTTCATACCCGACTATTGCACGTGCATGCTCGAACTTTTCAACGATTTCAGCTTTTACCTTTTTCTCGTGCTAGGGATCACGTAGTTACATCTACTGAAATCAGGTGCATTCTGCAATATTCCCAGATTTCGGACAATTGTTGCTTTTGATATTTCAGTAGAATTTAGATACGCATAATTTCTACAAATTGATTTTAAAACGTTATACTAACTTTTGCCGGTCAGTTTATGAGTAAAATGGGAAACTTCTTGCAGAAGTGCTATGACAAAATGCTTATACACATATACAGCATCATCAAGTCATCATACATTTACACCCTGGAAAGTGCATCAGCACAAACATTGTCTTTGCCTTTAATGTGTTTGATCACAAGATTGAACCCTTACAAGGTCAATCTCCACCTCATAAGTCTCTGATTCTTGTTCTTCATTTTGTGAAGAAAAGTCAAGGGATTGTGATCAGTAAAAACTTCAACTGGGAAAGGGGTGGTACCAAAGTGCACTTCAAAATGCTGTAAAGCTAACAAAAGACCTAATTTCTTTGGTGCTTACCAGATTTCTTTGAAAAATAACAAACTGGATGTTCAATTCCTGAATCATCCTCTTGAATCAGGACAGCACCTGCACCAACATCACTTGCATCAATTTGCTACTTAAATGCTTTCTAAACATTTGGTGCCTGTAATACTGGAGGATTCATATGGTTTTGACTTTTTCAAATGCAGTCTGACAACTGCTATCCCACTGACATTTTACCTTTTCCCCCAAAAGGTTAGTAAGTGGAGATACAACATCTGAAAAGTTTTGACAAAAAAAATTATAATAGCCAGTGTTATGGTCAAACCTTTTGCCATGACAAAAGGTGTAAGAAATCACATGCGAACCAGCAAAACAGAACAAAGACAAGTCTAAAACATTTAATTTTTGTATTATTAAGCAAAGAGAGCAAGTTCTACAAAGTCACAATACCGATTACAATACAAATGAGACAAAATCTAAGGCAATGGGTCACAAAATATATAGCAAACTCACCAAAGTCTTAGTGCGATAGAGGAACAGTTATGCAGAATGTAACACAACAAGCCGTCTGACGGCGGCTAGGAATACCAAGCGTTGGTAGCGATTGATGTTAATGTATGTTAATTGTGTTTGTCCGTGTCTGTTCCAACAAGGCAACTATCAATTCCTGATGTGACATTGTTGACGAGTCTCTGGAATGTCACGGGAGCTTTCTTCAGACCAAATGGCATCACCTTGTATTGATACAGTCCATCTGGTGTAGCGAATGCCCATATTTTCTTTGCACGGTCTGTAAGTGGAATCTACCAGAAGCGCTTCAGTAAGTCAAACTTACTTATATATTTGGCTTGACCAATGCGATCAAAGCAATCGTCCCCTCCCGGAATAGGATACGAGTCAGTTCGTGAGAGTGCATTGACAGCTTTCATGTCAGCACAGCAGCGCCAACCACCTCCACTCTTTGGCACAATAACACATGGTGAACTCCACGGACTGTCACTGGGTTCAATAATGTCATTGTCCAGCATGTATTTCACCCCTTTCCACAGAATTTCACGTTTCACTGGATTTATCATGCATAGCATCACCTACATCTATATCATGGCTAACAACATCAGTTCCACCAGGCACATCAGGAAATAAGTGAGACAACTCCTGAATCAAATCTGACATGAACTTTCTGTTCAGTAGACAAATGTGATAGTTCCTCATCAAGTTGAGCTAACACATCGGAATTTCACAACTTTGGTGAAACATTATCACTAAGGTCATCAAACTTCACATTGCTAACACAATCATCAATGCTGACATTTTCACAATTGTCTTGTACAATCAGTAACTGGGGAGAGTGTGGTAATACAATTGACATGTTTGGTTTCTGACCCGTCATGATATTTCTTAATCATGTTTACGTGACACAGTCTAAGACTTTCTCACCACAAGTAAAATTTTTCTCTTTTGACTTTCTGTCTTAGTTGATCTTCATTTTTTCTTGTGAAAATTTCAAGTTTTTTCTAGCCAGCTCTATTCCTTTTGTTAGTATGTCCCTAAATGTAGACACATAGTCTAAGAGATTGATCTCGGGTCTGTCATTGAGCCATTGTTCTTTTAACTGTTTTAGTGGCCCATGCACACTGGGACCAAATACAGGTTCAAAGCGACTAAACCCTAAACTTTCCTGAACTGACTCTTTGACAGCAAACAACAACAAATGCACACCCTCATCCCAATCTTTCTCTGTCTGACGCTGAACTATAACTGAAAGTCAAAGAAGAGAAATTGTACTTGTGGTGAGAAATCGGTATTGTGATATTGACTTGTGACTTTGTATAACGTGCTCTCTTTGCTGAAATAATACAAAATTTGAATGTTTTAGACTTGTCTTTGTTCTGTTTTGCTGGTTCACAGGGGGTTTCTTACATCGTTTGTCACGGCAAATTCTTAACCGTAACAATATTTGTAAAATAAATATATATTAATAATAATGAAATAATAATATGATTATTTTGTGTCCCTTTTGCCAACAACGTGAGTTGCAAGATTCAGAAATCATGCTAATTATGCGGGTCTGCGGATTTAAAATGTCTTGCTTGCATCCCAAGTACACTGTTGTCAGGCTCCCCATTGTCTTCTGTACTCTTGGTTTAGTACCTCTCTTCGCAGCAGATCAAGAGAGTGGCGGGGTTCTCTGGCGGGAGCCCAGCCCTTCTCACACTGTGGGTAATGCAGAAGGCTGCAGTGTTAGGAAGCCGTCGTATTCTCCGGAAAGCTCCTAGTGGGTTTGACTAGGCTGTGTTTCCTTGAGACGTTCCATGTTTTCGTTGTCTGGCCTGCGTGTAGAGGGGGCAAGGGCCTGAGCTGATGAAGAGCCTTACCAGCTTGACTGTGCCAGGATCACTCTTTCATTGACGTACATATGTCTATTAACACGATGTTGACGTAATACCTACACATATAATCATCTACCTGTATGCACCACATTTGTTTGCATATGACATTGTATTCTTGTGGATCAATCAAAATTAACAACAATAATCAATTTAACTAATAAACTTATAACAATAAACAACAAAAACCTACACACACCAGCTCTTCACACCAACTCTACACACACCAGCTCTACACCTACTGCCTCTACACACACTAATTCTATACAAGCCAATTATATCACTCTGCGCCCATAATTGTATCTTCTGTGGTGATTTTAATAATTATTTAGTCACTTTTTTATACTCGCTGATTCCAATTATGTACTGATCAGGCATTCCTGTGAAATGAATCATTCATACTATATTCACAGTATATGCCATGATCAAATGGACTCATTGTTTACGCCACAATGCACACTCCACTATAATGAACAATATGTATAGGGCAAGGGATTTAATAATGGTTTATCGTTAACGACGGGAACGTACTTGATTAGTGGCGTGTCTCTATTTCAAGCCGACCGCCAGCACACATGCAGTACCGAGAAAAACAACAGTAGGAGCCTTCATAATGTTACGTGCATATTTCATTTGCTTCTTGACATGGGTCCCTCTAGTCTATAGTTCATCATCAATGGCATAGCTAAATCTATGAAAATCTTCAGTTTTTTTTCGAGTAATTGAGTGAGTGAGTTTAGCTTCACGCCGCACTCAGCAATATTCCAGCTATATGGTGGCGGTCTGAAATCAATCGAGTCTAGACTAGACAATCAAGTGATCAACATCAGCATCGATCTGGGCAATTGGAAACCGATGACATGTCTCAACCAAGTCATCGAGTGTGACCACTCGATCCCGTTAGTCGCCTCCAACGACAAGCATAATCGCCTTTTATGGCATTCATGGATTGCTGAGAGAGAGAGAAAGAGAGAGAGAGAGAGAGAGAGAGAGGGGGGGGGGGTTCTAGCGTTTCTGACGTGGGTGCATGTGTAAGTGTTGTATATCGGCAGTATCATATCTAACATTTACCACGTTGTGAGAATGTTGCCACAGCGTTATGCTTTCGTTGATGCAACGTTATTATGTGGTGTGTCCCATCAACGTTGTCACAACGTCGCCGCAAGGTCAAGTTTGATGCTAACGTAACGTATTTACGTCGTCTTAATGTTCTGTTTAACGTTAATAGTTGAATAGTTTTCCCAGTAATGAACTGCACATAATCATCAAAACAGAAATTCACTGTTTACTCGTCAATGGCCATGTTGTTTTGGCCATTTGTTTTCTGAGGTTGTGGTTGAATAGTGAAAGAAAATCTGAAAGTGAAGGTTTTGCAGAAATCTCTATCGTGACAAGTTATAAAAAACGTTTTTGTTACGTTATGAAGAGCCCAGAGCCAAAAGTCCAAGGTATAATCTTTCCTCAAAGTAAATTTACTACGTTCTTAAAACGTTGGGACATAACGTAACAACGTTATTTAACGTGTCCGACGGCCGCTGGAGCATGTTCAACGTCATCGGTACTGCGAATACAGCCATCACTGCCACGACCTCAACTGATGTTATCATTATTACAACTACCACTGCGACGATTTCTGCCACATCCAGTATCATAGCCAATACTACTAGCACAACCACACACAATCCCTCTTTTACCGTTACTACCTTCACTACTACTGCTATACTACTACTGCTAAATTAATGTTATTTTATGCCGTTATTTCCCAGCTATTCCCGGCTGGTGGGATAACCTAGTGATTTGCCGGAATATTGCTGAAAGCTGCATAAAAGTAGTTCGCTCAGTTAGTGAAATATACTGCCTCACTCACTCAATAACTTTCATTGAGGATATCCAGTTTCAGATATCACTGAACAAGTAGAAACATAATCATCCAAGTACCTCGTTTTGGATGTCCATCTCACGCAGTGTTTTTTTTTTCATTTCAGCATCATGTGTCACGCACTGTAGAGGACTGAGTAATGGGAAATACCAGTCGTGTGAACGATGTGATGGCTACGTGGAATGCTCTCATGGAAACACATACAACAGACCATGCGCCGCCGGTACACTGTGGAATGACAACAAAAAGAACTGTTTGTTTCCCCCGTCACCTACCTGTGTCCCGACTGCGTAAAACGTTTAATCGTCGATTTAAACACAAGGCAGTGAATTGTTTCTCCATGTATGCAACAACTATATGGGTTATCAACTAAACTAGCTTAACAACCATCACTTAGACGTCCTGTGTTTGGTAGTTCGGAGAAGTCCAGGAACATGACATTAACACTCACTCACTCACTCACTCACTCACTCACTCACTCACTCACTCACTCACTCACTCACTCACTCACTCACTCACTCACTCACTCACTCACTCACTCACTCACTCACTCACTCACTCACTCACTCACTCACTCACTCACTCACTCACTCACTCACTCACTCACTCACTCACTCACTCACTCACTCACTCACTCACTCACTCACTCACTCACTCACTACGGCTTACCACTACCCCACCCACTATCACAACCAATGATACAAGCACAGTCACACACAATCCCTCTTTTACCTTTACTACCGCTAGCCACTTACTCAGAGGTACCTTCCTTGGTTTACATTGTCCTAAAACGTTGAGAGGTTAGTTTGTGTGATGTCACAGAAAGATACAAAAATACCATATGTTCAGCGCTCTGCATTGGGGGTATTTTACTACCGCTTCACTTGATTTTTCGACCTGTGACAACGCGACATCACTCACTCAGCTATAAGTTAGCAGTGATGGTGTTTAGTCATATTCAGCAGCTCCAATCACAGTCGGACCCTTGGCTGGTGGGTAAACATACCATGAATTGAAAGAAATGGACCACTTGGTAAACAACTGATTTAAGTAATACGTATAATTTCATTACATATTTATCTATCGAACTTGGAAAGTGAGAGAAAACAGCAAACACACACATTTTAAACTAAAACAACCTTCTTTAACATTTATTTTATAACTGACTAGAAACCCTAGTACGAAAATTATCTAAAATATGTAAAACAATTATCTAAATATCTACCACAAAGAACATGTTACGCGATTAAATGTTGCTCTGCGAAGTTGTTGATGCATATTGTATGCCTGGGTAATATGGCGTATGTTATTTGATTGTTGTACCTCGAACTGCCTGTGATAGCACAAAGAACATCGCACGAGTGAATGAGTATGCTTCTACGTCGCTTTTAGCAATATTCCAGCAATAACTTGGCATTGAAGTTTACAAATTTTGCTCCACGCATGTGGGGAATCGAACCCGGGTCTTCAGCTTAACGTGCGCACGCTTTTGCCATTAGGTTACCACAACGTCCCTCAGAGCGCACGAATACGAACGCAAACAAACATGCAGGAACAATTTCTTTCACGAGCAGCAATATGTCAGCAACATCACGACGAAGAACAGACCAAATGGGTTTGAAATATTGTACCCATGTGGTGAATCGAACCCGGAGTCTCTGTGTGACGAAAGAACGTTTAACCACCAGACTACCCCAGCGTCTTTGAAACATGTAACAGCCTATGCTCACAAAGGAACGCAGACTCAGGAACGATAGAGGTATTATTGAATCCATCCGCTGGTGATAAAGAAATCCGACACAAATCAGATAAACGCTAACAAGCTGAAGACCTGGAACCTACTGCGCATGGCCACTCTCGTGTTGTTGGGGTTTTGTTTTGGTAAAGTTCACAGATATTCCTGGGCACTCTAATCGAAGGTACGACGCAAGGGTGAGATACGTATAGCCAAGC
This sequence comes from Haliotis asinina, assembly GCF_037392515.1. Taxonomy (NCBI): domain Eukaryota; kingdom Metazoa; phylum Mollusca; class Gastropoda; order Lepetellida; family Haliotidae; genus Haliotis; species Haliotis asinina. Next base: position 30,345,194 of record NC_090280.1, read on the forward strand.
AGCCTAACTTTTAAACAAATGCTATATCATATTAAACAATTGTCCGATGTCTATCTTCACGAAGGTCAGTCTATTTTCTCCAAACGTTATCCACAGACGGACGAAACAATAAAGTGATAAAGCCAAACCCTTTCACGACATGTGGTTAATCTCTTGTACGTCTGAATGTCGAACGTAATCATTAAGCACGATGGAGTTTTGTCACTATATGTGAAGATCCTGTGTATGGTCGCCTGGACGTCTACGTCCGATTTGACGCCATCTTGGAGTGACGTACACGCGATAGTCTTAGGAATGGGCGATTCACATCATGACAATGTTCCTTGCATTCGAAACAACGTCGACCCCGACGGTAATCACATGAATCCCTGCACGTTACCTGTGAAGTAGACTTGCACATGTGCCTAGGGTCAGAATTGGTAGTTTAAATACCACATGTCTCACAGTCAATAGTTTCAATGCTTCAAGTCTCTCAGGTCAAAATCTATAGTTCAAATGCGCCACCTCCCTAAAATCACAATTAATAGCTTAAATGCCCCAAGTCACAGTTAATAGCCTAAGTGCCACATGTCTCCAAGGTCACACTAAGTTTAAATGATAATTTCTGTAACATTCAAAAGAAATATCAGGCTGGGGTCCTCAGATGTTCTGTCCGCCTATCTAGATTTGCGTCTTCCATGGGTTCAGTATTCAGTAAACCCAGCGACTGACTAATGCGTATATTAGTGCTCATGCTGTTGACCACTGGATTAACTGTTCCACAGTCGATTGTTAAGAGACAGCCGCCATATAGCTGGAATATTGCAGAGTGCAGCGTTTAACAACAACCGAATAAATCGACCCACTTTTGTGGTGTGTTTCACGCTTTATAACCCAATGTTCAGCGTCTGTTGTCAAGATCAAGTTACTTAAACACATACGGAACCCAGAAAACCTTTACTCAGTTGTTTTCATTCTACTTTGCCATGCAACATCTGTCATTGTAATAAACTTTATGGTTTGGAAATATTTTATTCAATTCAATTAACTCGCTTGATATATGTGTACCACGGATCTCAGTCATTAGAAAGTCACGATGTTGATTGCATGTGTGCAAATTAGATCATTATAACCGATGATAACCGAAATCACTCTTACTTTTCTGTTGTTGGTAACTGTTAACAACGCTATTGTGTTATAAGCCTGAAGTTTCGCCCTTTGGTTTAATTATCGGATAAAAACAAGAACAAGATGAAGCTGATAGTAAGTACTGCCATTGTCTACAACGTTCGGACTCTGGTTTACTACTGTCAGAGGAGTCTGTTGAGGCAAACTGCTCTTACAAAGAAGAGCTCAGCGTTACGAACTTTTGTCTGTACGTGTGTTGACGCCGCAAGCTGCACTGCAGACAAGTGGGAGTGCCTTATTGCGGAGTGTCAACAGATGATGGAGAACATCAAACATGAGGTACTCTTAATATAAGAGTGGGTATGGATTTTACGCCGCTTTTAGCAATATTCAAGCACTATAACGTTCGGTAACACATAGTATGGGCTTTACACATTGTACCAGGCGCGGAGTCGAAACACTTTCATTGTGAGGTTACTTTAAGTCCCTTGTAAATGACAAGTAGTGAACTAGTGAAATATTCTTACAAAAGTGAGCATTATCCCATATATCGTTAACTAATATCATCCCAGGAGTTTACAACAATTAGCCCCGACGGTATCAAACTTCCACAGTACATGAGCAGCAGATTCCTGTAGCTCACCTGGATAAATCTCAGCCAAGGTTAAGTTTACAAACATTGGAGATTAAGAGTTAAACGTGCATTTTGAGTTTTATATATGCTTAACGTTGACCAGTAATGTTTAATCCCGGACTCAAAATCTGCATACACTTTACGAGCCTCCTTGGCCTTGTTTGACTTTATAGTCGGAGGAATCAGTACGTACAATCTCATAGCTTCCCTTTGTAAGGGTCAACAGCATATCGTGCAGACGCTTTCCAATAAACTGAGGGTATAACTGTGCTTGAAGAATGTGAGACAGCACATTGAATGACACGAGCAACTCAGTTTGTGTAACAGTAAGGTGAACTGCACTTACATGCATGTTTACCCGTTATGAGCCAGGTCTGAATGGATCTCAAGTAACATACTTGGGAGTCATGGGATCGGGGTGTTGAGACATGCCATCTTATTCCAAAGAAGGATGCTCATGATGTCAATCACTCGGTTTCCTGGTCCAGGCTCGATTATTTACTGGCCGTTGCGATATAGCTGGAATATTGCTGAAAGCATCGTTAAACAACAACAAAAGAAAACAAAACCTTGTAACGTTTGGTGCAAATGTACATGTTATTTCCCAGTCATTGTTATGGAGGCACAATACCACGTGGCGCCATGCTGATCCGTCAGAGTGCAATCAAACCAACCTGTCTGTTGCACTGTCAAGACATTGTTGCAGTTCATATATATAAAAGCGTCTTTGAGAGGCATTTCAGAAGTTTTAAAGATGAAGAAAGAAACCATGTTCTGTGGACAGGCAACTTCTTTATTGTAATGAGTGCGACGTTACTTTATAACGGTGTTATCAACGTATACCGAAACACCCACTGCAATAAAGAAGACTATCCATAGAACCTTAGAAAAAAGGAAAACGTTTTCGAAAGTGTTTAAAAAAAATTCAATCAGGCAGACATATTCATTCAGTAATGTGGGCCTAATATAAGTAACACCTTTTAGCTGTTTATCGCCAATGTACCATTTCTCATTTCTCCGCAATATACCATCGTATACCATTGTTTACAAACAAGTGAACAAACAAAAACATCTAATATATTCAGTTGTCTCTGTAGACCTCCTACGGTAAATGATAAGAAGAACAGGCTTAAAACATAACTTTAGCGAACCACACATGAATTTTGAAACTGTTGTGTGATACTGTCTTCAGATTTTATGCAAGCTTTATCCGGCGAATACATGTTCTTCAATAGCTTTTGCCATGACAACCTTTCGTAACTAACATAATAGAATACTTTCCTATTAATATAATCAAAGGATCTTCTATAATCGACGAATGCCACGTAAACCCTTCTTCCTTCTTGACATAGGTATTTGTTGCCCAACGACTGAAGAATAAAATATTGTTTACCGCAGAGTAGTTCACACAGAAATCTGCTTGAGACTTGGAAATCAATTTATTAACATCAACCAATTTCTTATTGTTCTTTTTTCTAAAACAGACGTAAACACTTTACCAATAACATTGCAAAACGAGGTTCCTTCATAACAATTCGGATTTGGTCTGCTTCCACACATAAACAAAGGAAGCCTGGAACCTTGTTGCGTTTCAGCATACCCATACTGTCTTCAATTTCATTTTTTTTTTATTTGGCCCGATAAGAGTTCATCAATGGAAGGCAAGTTGTTACAATGTTTAGAGGAATGAAAATGTAAGTATTCGAATACAGTTCCATCAAAGACAATGTTTTCCCTGCCTGGTTCAGAACAGAGCAGTGATGTAAAATCTCATAACCAGATATCTTGAGAAATACCACAACCAGATATCTGGAGAAATACCACTTTGTACTTTTTTTACCACAGATCAGGGATTTCACGGTCTTCCAAAACGATTTACAGCCACCAACCTTCCTGTAATGCCTGTATCACTTGCAATTTTCATATCGTAACTATGAAGCTGGCAAGACCCCTTACATTCAAAATTTACTGATAAATACTTCTTAAAGGTCAACTGACACTCAAATTTACGATAGTGAGTGAGTGAGTTAATATTTAACGTCACATCGGCACTATTTCAGCCATATCGTGACGAGAACATTCAGCAATAAAAACGATTATTGTGTCCATTATAAAACCTGTCAACGAAGGACAGTAAAACAACTAGGATATCACAATTTACTAGTGTGGAAAGGTAAAACTGATATCATTATATGGACAATACAGTATAAAAACAGGCTATAGATCGCCAATAACAGAAGGTAGATCACCACACTAGGGGCCATGGGGACTTACAGTACATTTGCTACCTGCATGGTCCCTAGTTGGATTTACACCATCCCCTCTGCCGCTGGCGATTGTAAGAAATTGTAGCCAAAATTAAAATAACACAAATACTACACTTAAAAGTCCTGGAAAGTATAAATGTACTTTGAAAATTTTGGGACTTACGTACCCTCTCAGGAGGACAATTATTTTACAATACTTCAACCCCCGTTGAGGGTACAGCCTCTAATGATCAATGTTCCTAATCTATACTACCAACCATTAAAATACAACTATCTACAGGACATATCAATTACAATTCAACAAGGAAATCGATTTCCCTTAAAAATCCAATAATTAAATGAGTATTGACTGTGTTAAAAAGATCCGAAAGTGTTTTTACATTGAAATATTTGTCCCTTATGATGGAGAATTCAACACAGTCAAGCAGGATATAAGATCTAATTGCAGTTTTATAATCACTGTATGGAATAAGAAGTGGAGTCACAGATTTGTTGAGTGCTGCCTTAGCAGCAATGTCAGCCAGTGTATTCCCTGAAATTCCTACATGGCTAGGTAACCAACAAAGGACGATGTCGCATTGGCCAGTTGCAAGATCATTATACAATTCAATAATGTCAATTAAAAGTGGATGTTTACATGATAAATTTTTAATAGCCTGAAGACAAGAAAGAGAGTCTGAATAGATTATATATTGTTTACCTTTAGGGTGTCTTTGAATATATCTAAGAGCTGTTAATATGGCGTTAGCTTCTGCTGTAAAAATAGAACTATTATCTGGTAATCTAGAAGATATTGTTCTGGATCCAATGACAGTGGCACAAGCCACAGTACCACCGTCCTTGGACCCATCTGTAAATAAGGATGTATAATTGCTATATTTATGTTTCAATTGATTATATTCTTGTTTATACTGTAATTCATTAGTTTCTGCTTTTTTAAATGTAGTTAACGTTAGGTCAACTTGTGGCCTAACCAATTGCCATGGAGGAGAAGAAAGAAGACGGGAGGGAGCTATGTTTTTAAGCTCAATGCCGGCTGAAGAAAGAAAGGGTTTAATTCTGTGCCCTAGAGGCGGAACAAGAGAAGACTTTTTGTCGTACAAATTCTCATAAAGGGGATTGAACACACAGTTATACGCAGGGTTAGATTCATTAGAGTGTAATTTAGTAATGTATTGTAAGGACAATTTAATACGACGTTGTGTAAGAGATGGTTCATCGGCCTCAACGTAGAGACTGTCAATAGGTGAAGTTCTAAAGGACCCAAGACAAAGTCTTAGACCTTGATGATGGACAGAATCTAATAGCTTCAGGCTGCTTTTGCAGGCTCCACCATATACGATGGAGCCATAATCAAGTTTTGAGCGAACGAGTGATCTGTATAAGTGAAGGAGGGTAGTCTGATCCCCTCCCCACTTTGAATTAGAAACAACCTTCAATAAATCAAGTGCCTTTAGGCATTTGGCTTTTAGGGATTTAATATGGGGCAAAAAGGTCAAATGTGAATCGAAAATTAAACCTAAAAACTTAGCTTCCTTGACAACTTTGATGGGGCAGTTCTGGGTCTTTATGGGGTTTGTATTTACGGCAAAAGTGTATACAACTGGTTTTTGATTTAGAAAATTTAAATCCGTTTTCGAGGCACCATTTGTTTATTTTGTTTAAGCATAACTGCAGTTGTCGTTCAATAGTACGCATATTTTTACCTCGACAAGAAATATTAAAATCATCCACAAATAACGATCCATCGACTGAATCATTTAAAACCTTGGATAAACTATTGATCTTGATACTAAACAATGTAACAGACAAAATACTGCCTTGTGGAACACCCTGATCCTGACTGTAATGATCAGAGAGGGTAGAACCCACGCGGACCTGAAATTGCCTGTCATTTAAAAAGTTGGATATAAATTGAGGCAAGCGGCCTCGTAATCCAAAGTCATGTAAATCTTTTAAGATTCCATATTTCCATGTCGTGTCGTAAGCTTTCTCTAAATCAAAAAAGATCGACACTGCGTGTTGTTTATTAATAATGGCATTTTTTACAAAAGACTCCAAGCGTACTAAATGATCGACAGTACTTCTGTTTTTACGGAAACCACATTGTATATCTGTTATGAGGTTATTGGTTTCCAAGTACCAAACAAGTCGATTATTTATCATACGTTCCATGGTCTTACAAACGCAGCTAGTTAGTGATATTGGTCTATAATTGGAGGGATCAGTATGATCACGACCGGGCTTAGGTATGGGAACAATAATAGCATCACGCCATGACGAAGGAAATGTTCCAGATGTCCAAATGTCATCAAAAATATGTAAGAGCGTCTCTAAACAAGACTCAGGTAAGTGCTTCAGGAGCTGATAATGTATACCATCACTGCCTGAAGCAGTATCGTGAGCCTGGTCAAGAGCAGTATGAAGCTCATGCATCGAAAATGTTTCATTATAATCTTCCCCATTATCTGAATTGAAATGAATAGTTTTCTTTTCTTGCAGTTTTTGATATTTTTGGAATTCGGGTACATAATTAGATGAGGAAGAATGTTTGGCTAACGTTTCACCTAATTTATTTGCAATATCTGATTTATTGGTCAATAATCGATTCCCATCTTTAAGATGGTGAACGCTAGATTTAGAGCCCTTACCTTTGATTTTCTGGATCATATTCCATACCTTTGATATTGGTGTGCGCGAATTAATCTTTGATACGTAGTTCCGCCAAGATTGGCGTTTATTTTGCTTGAATGTACGGCGTGCTTTGGCATTTAAAATTTTAAATTTGTCCAAATTATGGACCATGGGATGCCGACGGAAAAACATTTCAGCTTTCTTCCGTGCCTTCCTAGCCTGTTTGCATTCATTGTTAAACCATGGTTTACGCACATGTGGAATTGCAGAGGACTTTGGGATACACTCTTCAGCTATGTTATTTAGTTCATCTGAAAAACATTGTATGGCATCAGGTATATCATGAAAAAGTTCAGGTGTGAGTTTGTCAGCACATAGACTTTTATATAAAGTCCAGTTAGCCTTTTTAAAATTCCACCTTGAAGATGGAGGAGCATCTGACGGAGCAATAGCTTTGAGAATGGTTGGAAAATGATCACTGCCACACAGGTCATTGTGGACTGACCATTCAAACTGATTCAGACAAATTTACGATAGATAGATAATGCTTTTTGCTTAGAATTTTGAAAGAAATAGTCTTGATCAAATTGCGTCAGTTCCCTCCGTCTATGGTGCTTGCGTTACACAGTGATCTAGTTTAGGGTACAATGTATCAGAGTATCTCCCAGTTTTCTAGCAGCCAAGTTAATATCGATATCTTGTAATGGAATGAAATCTTCAAATATGCTTGACTCGAGGTGCGACAGTTGTTCTGTTCTGTGACGAAGGCATTAAGGAGTCTGAATTTCGATACACGGGGCAGAACAGGAGCTTCTGAAGACACCAGAACCGGAACACCAGAACCTATACCAACAACTGGCAGAAGGTCCGAAGGTACGCTTTGGTATTTGGAAATCTTGCAACTAATAACTCCACACAAGCAAGTTTCCTTTCTGGTCTCATCTTCATTTGGGCAACGTAACTACTTCTTGTATCAGTAATAACTTTCGGACTACCGTCATTGTCAGTTTCAGTAATGGTTGAAGAGAACGGAAATTCTGTATCTTAATATCCAGAAGATAATAAAAAACTCGAGTTCATCATTCGCTTATAAAGTTGTAGCTAATCACACCAAGCAACGAATATTTTGGCTATTACCTTCCTGTGCTCCGTTGTTCAAAACTACCTTAGCTAAGGTCAACCTTAAGCACTAAGGTTAGAGTTACGATCACCTGTTGCACAAAACAATCTTAGGGCAACCTTAACTTGGGCTCCAACCTTAGCTGTAACCTTAACCCGTGGATGCCGATTTTTTTTTCAGGCGCACATTCAGGTTTGAAAAGTGTACGTTGTGCGAGAATTGCGCTAGCGTGGTCCTGGAGCTGTGTACGGCTATAAAATTACACAGAAATGTAGAATATTTAATTTCCTATCCGTTGGTATAAATATAACTGCGACAACCTCAGGGATTTGAGAAATAGATACTGCTAAATGCTGTCCAAAACTTTTGTGTGCGTTAAAAATCATTAAATTTCTCCGTTTTCATCGTGTACCAATAAAAGCACTCTGCTACGATTTTTAAATTTATCATCTTTACGAAAAGTGTGAGCGAAGAAAATACAGCCTAATGTCAGAACGACATAAGTGGATATGAAATGGATTTATGTGTTAATGCACAACGTTATACGCTCAATATTAAAAATGGCCCGCAATAAATGTCAAAAATGGATTCTCTTCTATGACCACCAAAGGTAGTGATTGACAGTTTTAAAGTCCACACACACCGGCTTGACAGTCACATCAATGAAGGAACGAACGAAGTGTTTATTTCCTACAGAGTCTAATTTGAAGATTATACAAAAGTAAATGCATTCTCTACAATACCTCACCTGCATTACTTCAGAGCAAAAATATAAATCGTGTGAAATTCGAGACAGCTCTTGACTAAATAAGTTGTTGAATGTTCAATTTGTGAGCAGTAAGGAGATTGTGTTTTGTAGATGTACATAAACTGTTTTTGTAGATTCCCTATGAAACGAGAAAATCACAGTATAATGTATTCATAAAGCCGTATGTATCATAGTCAATGTCTTCAGTTAAGTCATGCATATATGCATCGGGAAACAGTGACAATATACAATCATCGATCAAACATATCCAATTTCACAAATGAACTAACACCAGGTTTGCGAATCACACAGTAGCCAAAATGATTCGTATCGCCCCTAAAAGTTTTACAGTGCAAGAAAACATGGCAACCATAGTCATATCAATGTCGATGACTGTGGTTAAATTCTTTGGACACGCTCTTGATCCAGTTTTAACACAGAGTTGCGTGGGTTGTATTTAATGTGGAGACAGGACATAAAACAAAATGTAAGGATCGTACATTTGTAAACATTTTAGCTTACAAATTCGACATGGATTCATGGAAAGATAAAAGTAGTCTTTTACCGATATCGTCCTTTAAATGTGACACACTCATCCAGTCTTTAAGTAGTTGTTTAAAGGAACACCCGACCATGATAACACTGTAAAGCTGAGTAGTCAAACAGCTCGACTCAACCATGTCAGATGTAGATTTGCAATGGCTGCTAAAAGGGCAATAACTCACCGTTAACAGTTCGCATGAAACTCCAAAGCCCGAAGACTTTGAAGACTTTTTCAATTACTACAGACCCTCAAATATACATTAATTTAGAGTTAAGAAAGACATATTATGAAAATACACTAGCTGATCAAGTCCCAGTTTAAGGTTGACGTCTCCCCTCTGTCCTATTGGTTATGTAGTTGCAAAGGGGACTAGAATTGTTGAACGTTTCTCCCGCAGGTCTGCTATTAAGGAATGGCAGTGAATAGGTCCTTAATACTTGCCATGGAATGCCATGGAAATATATGATGTCTAATGGCTGTCTTGTAGGGGCTGCTGTATCAGCCAGTAATGTGTAATATTTCCCTTGAAGGTCCGCTTAACTGTGACTGATACGTGTACATGTAATGTATTACGTTTGCCATGTACGTCCTTTATATAGAGGTTACTACTGTCCTTCCTTACGAATTTATTTAAACTACCGTATGACCATTGAAGTGTGTCGAATTCACTGAGAATACTGTACGACTAATTTTTATACTACAAATATGCATCGGTAAAGGCCATGTCAGTCGTGATGTATTGGTTTAAAGGTTGGAAGGGAATGTTTCTGCGGTAACATGATCAAGAGCGGCTACAGAAAGGTGTCCGACGACGAGTGCAACTATCCCTGAGTGAGTTAAGTGAGTGAGTTCACATTTAACGTCACATCAGCAATATTGCAGCCATATCGTGACGAGAACAATATAAGTTATAGTAATGTTAAGATGAGAAAAGAGAAAAAGTAAAACCTGTCAGCGAAGGACAGTAAGAACACTAGAGTATCACAGAACATAAAACTAGCATTGAAAGTCAAAACATCGGAATTAAAGAAGACAATACAACATAAAACTGGGGCTATAGATCGCCAACAACGGAAGGTAGATCACCATACTAAGGTCCATGGGGACTTACATTACTTCTGCTACCTGCATGAACCCTAGCTGGATTTACACCATCCCCTCAGCTATTGGCGATTATCCTGAAATTTAGCCATTACTTAAAACAACAAATATTCTACGATTAAAAACTAGTAGTAGATTTAAATTGACTATGAGAGTATTGGACTTACGTACCCTCTCAGGAGGACAATAATTTTACAATACTTCAACCCCCTTTGAGGGTACAGCCACTAACAATCTAAGTTACTAATTTAAACTACCAATCATTAAAATACAACTATCTACAGAACATATCAATTACAATTCAATAAGAAAATCAATTTCTTTTAAAAATCCAAGAATTAAATGAGTACTAACTGTGCTAACAAGATCCTTCATTGTTTTGACATTGAAATAGTTATCCCTTATGATGGAGAATTCAACACAGTCAAGCAGGATATGCTTGACCGTGGTTCTGTCATCACAAGGGATACAAAACGGAGGATCATCGCCGTTTAGTAAATAACTGTGGGTGTAACGCGTATGGCCAATGCGACATCGTCGCATAATGACCTCTTCAAATCTGGACTAACAGCCCAAGTGAGTGTAACCAATATAAGGTTTTATGGCATGTAATTTATTTATTCCCACTTGGGTGTCCCACTTCTTTTGCATCAGATCACGAACGTAAGTTCTAATGCTAGCTTTATAGTCACTGTATGGAATAAGAAGTGGTGTCACAGATCTATTGAGTGCAGCCTTAACAACAAGATCGGCCATTGCATTCCCAGAAATACCTACATGGCTGGGTAACCAACAAAAGACGATGTCGCACTGGCCAGTTGCAAGACACAATTCAATTATGTCAATTAAAAGTGGATGTTTACAAGACAATTTTTTAATAGCCTGAAGGCTAGTTGATCCCAAGCTGGATTTACACCATCCCCACGGCTGATGACGAGTGTATGCAAAATTAGCCATAATTTAAAATGACACATATTCTACGGCTAAAAATGTGGAATATTAAATCTGACTTCAGCTGATATGGGACTTACGTACCCTCTCAGGAGGACAATAATTTTACGGTACTTCAACCCCCTTCGAGGATACAGCCACTAACAATCTGAGTTGCTAATTCAACTTCCAATCATAAAATATTTAGTCATGTAACAGGTCTAATTCTTTTAAAAACGCAATGAGTAAATGAGCACTAACATTACTAAAACGATCCTTCATAGTTCTTGATTTAAAAAAATTATCCCTTGTGATGGAATATTCAACACAGTCAAGCAAGACATGCTTGACTGTGATTCTTTCATCACAAGGGATACAAAACGGAGGATCTTCACCTTTAAGCAAATATTCATGTGTATATCGTGTGTGGCCAATACGACATCGTCGCATGATGACCTCTTCAAATCTGGACAGACAACCCAAGTAGGTGTAACCAATGTAGGGTTTTATTTCACGTAATTTGTTGATACCTACTTGAGTGTCCCACTTCTTCTGCATCAGATCGCGGATGTAAGATCTTATGGTGGCTTTGTAATCAGTGTATGGAATAAGAAGTGGCGTCACAGATTTGTTGAGTGCTGCTTTAGCAGCAAGGTCAGCCAGTGTGTTCCCAGAAATGCCAACGCGGCTGGGTAACCAACAAAAGATGATGTCGTATTGGCCAGTAGCAAGATCGTTATACAATTCAAATATTTCTATTAAAAGTGGATGTTTACAAGAAATATTTTTAATAGCCTGAAGGCAAGAAAGAGAGTCGGAATATATGATATAATGTTTATGTTGAGGGTGTCTTTGAATATATTTAAGAGCCGTTAGTATGGCATCAGCTTCAGCTGTAAAAATAGAACTGTTGTCTGGTAATCTAGAAGATATTGTTCTGGATCCAATGACAGTGGCACAAGCAACTGCACCACTGTCTTTTGACCCATCTGTATATAAGGATTTGTAATTGCTATATTTATGTTTTATTTGATTATATTCTTGTTTGTACTGTAATTCATTAGTTTCTGATTTTTTAAATGAAGTTAGGTCGACTTGTGGCCTAACCAACTGCCAAGGGGGAGAGGAAAGAAGACGGAAAGGAGCTATATTGTCCAGTTTAATACCAGCAGCAGCAATAAACGGCTTTATTCTGAGCCCAAGAGGTGGAACAAGAGAAGACTTTTTGCTATACAAATCCTCATAAAGAGGATTGAAGACACAGTTATATGCAGGGTTAGATTCGTTAGAGTATAGTTTTGTCACATATTGTAAAGATAATTTGATACGGCGTTGTGCAAGAGATGGTTCATCGGCCTCAACGTAAAGACTGTCAATTGGTGAGGTGCTGAAGGACCTAAGACAAAGTCTTAGACCTTGGTGATGGACAGAATCAAGAAGTTTAAGGTTGCTTTTGCAGGCTCCACCATATACGATGGAGCCATAATCAAGTTTAGAACGAACGAGTGATCGATATAGATGGAGAAGGGTAGCTTGATCCCCTCCCCATTTAGAATTTGACACCACTTTCAATAGGTCAAGTGCCTTCAGGCATTTAGTTTTAAGTGATTTAATATGCGGTAAAAACGTTAAGTGTGAATCAAAGATTAGACCCAAGAACTTGGCTTCCTTCATAACTTTAATCGGCGTGCCATCTAGAGACAGTTCAGGGTCTTTATGTGGTTTGTATTTACGACAAAAATGTATGCAGTTAGTTTTCGATTTGGAAAATTTAAAGCCGTTTTCAAGACACCATTTATTAATCTTGTTTAAACACAACTGCAATTGCCGTTCAATGGTATGCATATTTTAACCACGACAAGAAATATTAAAATCATCCACAAATAACGATCCATCAATTGAATCGTTTAAAACTTTTGATAAACTGTTGATCTTGATGCTAAAAAGAGTGACGGACAAAATACTGCCTTGTGGAACACCCTGATCCTGATTGTAATGATCAGACAGGGTAGAACCTACACGGACCTGGAATTGTCTGTTATTTAAAAAGTTGGCAATGAATTCAGGCAAACGACCTTGCAAGCCGAAGTCATGTAAATCTCTCAGAATGCCAAATTTCCATGTTGTATCATATGCCTTCTCAAGTTCAAAAAAGACAGATACAGCGTGTTGTTTATTGATCAGTGCGTTTTTAACAAATGATTCTAAACGCACTAAGTGATCGACAGTACTTCTGTTTTTACGGAAACCACATTGTATATCTGTAATGAGGTTATTTGTTTCCAAGTACCAAACAAGTCGATTATTTATCATGCGTTCCATGGTCTTGCAAACACAGCTCGTTAGCGATATAGGCCGATAGTTCGAAGGGTCCGTATGATCACGTCCAGGTTTAGGGATAGGGATAACTATAATGAGTGAGTGAATTAAGTTTTACGCCGCTTTTAGCAATATTCCAGCAATATCACGGCGGGGGACACCAGAAAATGGGCTTCACACGTTGTACCCATTTGGGGAATCGAACCCGGGTCTTCGGCGTGACGAGCGAACGCCTTAACCACTACGCTACCCCACCACCTCGGATAACTATAGCATCATGCCATGAAGAAGGAAACTTTCCAGTTGTCCAGATATCATCAAATATATGTAAAAGGGTCTCTAAACATGATTCCGGTAAATGTTTCAGAAGTTGATAATGGATGTTATCAGCTCCTGTAGCAGTATCATGGGCCTGGTCAAGAGCTGTATGGAGCTCATGAATCGAAAATACCTCGTTGTAATCTTCCCCGTTATCTGAAGTAAAATTAATAACTTTCTTTTCTTGCTGTTTTTGATACTTTTGGAATTGAGCTACATAATTCGAGGAAGAGGAATGTTGCGCCAGTGTTTCTCCAAGTTTATTGGCTATATCTGCTTTATTAGTTAATAACTGGTTTCCATCTTTGAGATGGTGAACACTAGATCTAGAGCCCTTACCTTTGATTTTCTGGATCATATTCCATACCTTAGATATAGGCGTGCGGGAATTGATATTAGATACATAGTTTTGCCAAGATTTACGTTTACTTTGCTTGAAAGTACGGTGAGCTTTAGCATTTTGGATTTTAAATTTGTTCAAATTATGAACCAAAGGGTGATGACGGAAATAATGTTCGGCCTTTTTCCGTGCTTTCCTGGCTTGTTTGCAATCAGAGTTAAACCATGGTTTCCTTATGTGTGAAATTGTAGAGGACTTTGGGATACACTCATCAACAATTGTGTTTAGTATGTCAGAGAAATCTTTTATAGCATCGGGAACATTAAGAAAACAGTCAGGTCTAAGTTTGTCAGCACAAAGGGTCTCATATAAAGCCCAGTTGGCCTTTCTAAAATTCCATAGTAATGATGGCGGAGCATCAGATGGGTTGACAGGTTTTAATATTGTTGGGAAGTGGTCACTTCCACAGAGGTCATCATGGACTGACCACTCAAATTCACTAAATAGGGTGGAATCAGTCATTGATAAATCGAGAGCTGAATATGTTCCCGTGTCAGGATGTAAATATGTCTTTGAACCATCATTATAAATGCAAAGATCATTATTTGAGATGAAATCCTCCAGTAATTTACCTTTGGTGTTTGTATTAGTACCATCCCAGAGTGGGTTGTGGCCATTTAAATCACCCATGATCAAACAGGGTTTAGGTAGTTGATCATAAAGAGCTTGCAAATCACGTAACTGAACAGCAGAAGATGGTGGAAGATACAATGAACAAAGGGTAAATGCAACTTGTAATGTAAGTCGCACTGCCACAGCTTGGAGATTTGTTTTGAGCGTGACTTGACTATGAATAACATTATTCCTCACCAGGATAGATGATCCACCAGTAGCCCTGTCGCCTGGGGGAGAAAAATAATGGTATGCATTAAAATGACGTAGATCAAAATTATCCGTCTGCTTTAGATAGGTTTCTTGAATGCAGAATATTGACGGATTATGATCCTGGATTAACAATTGTAAGTCATTAAAATTAGTTCTGAGTCCTCTACAATTCCACTGAATTATAGACGAAGACATTATTTCTTCCGAGGAGGATGTACAGGAGATCTACCCCGCGCCTTCCTTGACGGTGACAAGCTATGTGTAATACCATTGCCATGGTCGGACACATCCATGTCCTCAAGGGATCCAAACTTATCATAAAGCTGAATCTCATCTGTTGAACCTTTAGCCAGCCTTTCACTTTGATCGATTCTGTTTAACTTTTGATTTCCTTTGACAGTTTGCTTAGCAGGAGCTTCATTTACTTTTTTGGACGAACCCGAGCCTGTTTTGTGTTTCGAAGAAGCATTTTCACTGTTAGTGTTTGTTTTATCCGATTGAGTCATAGGGCATGTAGAGCCGTTTGGTAAAGAAGACACAGACCGAGATTGAGATGCCATCAATGTAACTGGTAACGAGTCAGTCTGTGTAGCAAATTCTCCGCGTTGTACAAGGTCTTCATTTGGAACCAGTTCAGGTGAGGTTGATTTTGTCCATGTCAGTTCTGTCTGACATTCAACAGAGGCTGTAGTAGGAGTTGGTCGTTTGGTAACTGAAGCATAAGAAGCACTTTGATCAAAGGATGGAACGAGTTTCTTCGCTTCAGCATAGCTAATGTTTTGAGTGTGCTTTAATTTATTCACCTCCATTTCCCTCTTCCACACTGGGCACTCTTTTGATGAAGACGAATGTTTCCCAGAACAGTTGACGCATTTTTTATAATTGCTTTCACAATCTTCTGTCACGTGGGATTGCCCTCCGCAATGACCGCAAGTTATAGGATTTAGACAAGAATTTACCCCGTGACCAAATTTTTGACATTTAAAGCATCTCAGTGGGTTTGGGATGTACTGTTCTACTTGTAGATTACAATACCCTGCTATCATAGATTTTGGTGCTGTTGGAGATACAAATGAGAACAGGTACGTATGCGTTGGAATTACTGTTGAGTTCTGACGTCGAGTGAATCGTTTCACGTACGTGACACCTTGATCTTTAAGTTCGCACATGATGTCAAGGTCTGTCATGTCCTCCAAAAGATGATCCCTGTCCCTAACAATACCTTTACTTGAATTGAGGGTCCGGTGGATAGACACTTTAACAGGAGATCCAGCTAAACTATCTGTTGAAAGCAGGTTGTTTGCTTGTTGTCGTTTGCTGCACTCTATGAGCAACGATCCAGATCTCAGTCTTTTGATGGTTTTGACATCACCATCTATACCATAAACTGCTTTAGAAACAATAAACGGGTTCAATTTAATTGTTTGTTTGTCCGGAGATTCAATAACTAGAAATCGTGGCCAGTAGTCTATTTGTTTGGATGTCCTGCAACTTTCAGTTGTACTTTGATCATTATCGAGTTGACGTTTCTTTTTTAAAGGGGTTTCAAGGTCCATGTTGTAGTGTATAGTTTCATCATCCGAGCTCCCCACCCGCCATGGAGTATCACAAGGACAATGCTAAAGCAAGCGGATCTCCAGCTTGCAGCACCAAGGATACTCGGATGATATACTCAAGTAGAATAATCACAAAGTAATTACTCTACCAGATTGGCCCATGAGCCACCGCCTTCTGGGCATAAGACTCTAGGCAAATTACAACACAAAATTGAAGTGACTCATTTGAAATTCAAATATATAAAGATTTAGCCAAGACATTTGAGAAACTTTAAAAAGTTTCGGAAATTTATGCATTAGAATATACATACTCAGGGCTTGGCATGACCAGCCGATTGGTCGAACCGGGCCCATTCGACCACCCGTCTAGGCGAAGTCAGGGCCAAAGTGGTGTATTGAGCAAAAGTAGCACGACTGCAGGCCCCTATTGCCCTCAACCACCAGGATCCCCTCCTCCGCCGACACAGGGCCGCAACCCACGGCAAACGGGTTGGTGGACCAAATATCCCCCGGGGTCTACAACGGGGGTGTTGGCGAGCTCTTGGCGTTACCCAGCACCCACCACGAGGAGGTGGCTCGCCACGGGTGCCCATTTTTTTATAAACGATTCCAGACGCACAAGGTGATCAATAGTACTTCTATTTTTTCGGAAACCACATTGAATATCAGTAATGAGATGATTGGTTTCCAAGTACCACACTAAACGATTATTCACCATACGCTCCATAGTTTTGCACACACAGCTAGTGAGAGATATTGGATGGTAGTTAGATGGATCTGTATGATCTCGGCCAGGCTTTGGAACAGGGATAACAACTGCGTTTCTCCACGAAGGAGGAAAACTGCCTGATGTCCAAATTTCATCAAATATGTTCAAAAGTGTTTCAATAGTTGATAATGTATATTATCTTCTCCAATTGCAGTATCATGAGCTTGCTCAAGTGCAGTAGTGAGCTCATGAAGTGAAAATACTTCATTGTAATCTTCACCATTGTCCGAACTGAAGTTGACTTTTTGACGTTCCTGGTTTTGTTGAATTTTCTGAAATTTAGGATTATAATTTGATGATGAAGAGTGTTTGGCCAAAGTCTCACCTAATTTATTTGTCAGATTTATCTGTTAATATATCATCACCATCTTTGAGGTGGTGAATGCTTGCCTTCGAACCCTTGCCTTTAATTCTTAGAACCATATTCCACATCTTTGATAGTGGTGTGCGTGAATTAATTTTAGACACATAATGCCTCCAGGACTGACGTTTACACTGTTTAAATGTTCGTCTAGCCTTTGCACTGTTTATTTTCACAATATTAAAATTGTGAACTGTAGGGTGTCGACGAAAATACTTTTCTGCCTTTTTCCTACATTTTCTAGCTCGTTTGCAATCATCTGTAGTGAGTGAGTGAGTGAGTTAGTATTTAACGTCACATCGGCAGTATTGCAGCCATATCGTGACGAGAACGATTAATTATAAAAATACAAATGAATTACTAGCACGGACATTGTAAAACCCTGTCAACGAAGGACAGTAAAACTGACTAGAATATCACAGAATAGAATATAAAACTAGTGAATAGACCTAAAACAATCTATCTATAGAGGACAGTACAATATAAAAATTAGCTATAGGTTGCCAACAACTGAAGGTAGATCACCATACTAAGGACCATGGGGACTTACAGTACATTTGCTTCCTGCATGGACCCTAGTTGGATTTACATCATCCCTTCAGCTGTTAGCAATTTAGACAAATCTAGCCATAAAGTAAAAACACACTTATTCTACGATTAAAAGCTGGAAAACTGAAATTTACGTCAAATGTTTTTGGACTTATGTACCCTCTCAGGAGGACAATTATTTTACGGTACTTCAACCCCCTTTGAGGGTACAGCCTCTAACGATTTGAGTTACTAATTTAATCTTCCAATTTTAAAATATTTATCTATTTACAGTTCGGTTAACAAATTTAATTCCCTTAAAAATGCAATAATTAAATGAGGACTAACACTGTTAAAAAGATCCTTCACAGTATGTGAATTAAAATACTGATCCCTTGTGATGGAATACTCAACACAGTCAAGCAAGATATGCTTGACTGTGATTCTTTCATCACAAGGGATGCAGAACGGAGGATCCTCACCTTTCAAAAGGTATTCATGTGTATATCTGGTGTGGCCAATACGACATCGCCGCATGATGACCTCTTCACATCTGGACTGACAACCCAAGTAGGTGTAACCAATATACGGTTTTATTGCATGTAATTTATTTATGCCCACTTGGGTGTCCCACTTCTTCTGCATCAGATCACGGATGTAAGTTCTAATGCTGGCTTTATAATCTGAGTATGGAATAAGAAGTGGTGTCACAGATTTGTTGAGTGCTGCCTTGGCAGCAAGATCGGCCATTGCGTTACCGGAAATACCTACGTGGCTGGGTAACCAACATAAGACGATGTCGTATTGGCCAGTGGCAAGATTATTATACAATTCAATAATTTCTATTAAAAGTGGATGTTTACAAGATATATTTTTAATAGCCTGAAGGCAAGAAAGAGAGTCGGAATATATTATATATTGTTTACGTTTAGGGTGTCTTTGAATATATTTAAGAGCTGTTAGTATGGCGTTAGCTTCAGCTGTAAAAATAGAACTGTTATCTGGTAATCGAGAAGATATTGTTCTGGATCCAATGACAGTGGCACAAGCCACTGCGCCACCATCCTTGGACCCATCTGTAAATAAGGATTTATAATTGCTATATTTATGTTTCATTTGATTATATTCTTGTTTATACTGTAATTCATTCGTTTCTGATTTTTTAAAAGTCGTTAATGTTAAGTCAACTTGTGGCCTAACCAACTGCCAAGGAGGAGAAGAAAGAAGACGGGAAGGAGCTATGTTTTCCAGCTCAATACTGGCAGCAGAAATAAGTGGTTTTATTCTTAAACCAAGAGGCGGAACAAGAGAAGATTTCTTTTTGTATAAATCCTCATACAGGGGATTGAAAACACAGTTATATGCAGGGTTAGACTCATTTGAATATAGTTTTGTTACATACTGTAAAGCTAATTTTATACGTCGCTGCTCAAGAGATGGTTCGTCAGCCTCGACATACAGGCTGTCAACAGGTGAAGTTCTAAAGGAGCCAAGACAAAGTCTTAGACCTTGATGATGGACTGAATCTAATAGTTTTAAGTTGCTTTTGCAGGCTCCACCATAAACAATGGAGCCATAATCGAGTTTCGAACGCACGAGAGATCGATATAGATGGAGAAGGGTAGTTTGATCCCCTCCCCATTTTGAATTTGAAACCACTTTCAACAAGTCAAGTGCTTTCAGGCATTTAGTTTTAAGTGATTTAATATGCGGTAAAAACGTTAAGTGTGAGTCAAAAATGAGACCCAAGAACTTACCTTCCTTCACAACTTTAATTGGTGTGCCATCTAGAGATAGTTCAGGGTCTTTATGTGGTTTATATTTACGACAAAAATGTATACAATTAGTTTTCGATTTAGAAAATTTAAAGCCGTTTTCTAGACACCATTTATTAATCTTGTTTAAACACAACTGTAGTTGTCGTTCAATGGTATTCATATTTTTACCACGACAAGAAATATTAAAATCATCCACAAATAACGATCCATCAATTGAATCGTTTAAAACTTTTGATAAACTGTTTATCTTTATACTAAAAAGTGTGACTGACAAAATACTGCCCTGTGGAACTCCCTGATCCTGATTGTAATGATCAGACAGGGTAGAGCCCACACGGACCTGGAATTGTCTGTCATTTAAAAAGTTGGCAATAAATTCAGGCAAACGACCACGCAACCCGAAGTCATGTAAATCTCGTAAAATGCCATATTTCCAGGTAGTGTCATATGCTTTTTCAAGATCAAAAAAGATAGACACAGCGTGTTGTTTGTTAATCAGTGCGTTTTTTACAAATGATTCTAAACGCACTAAGTGATCGACAGTACTTCTGTTTTTCCGGAAACCACATTGTATATTTGTGATAAGGTTATTAGTTTCCAAATACCAAACAAGTCGATTATTTATCATGCGTTCCATGGTCTTGCAAACACAGCTTGTTAATGAAATCGGACGATAATTGGACGGATCCGTATGATCACGTCCAGGTTTAGGTATGGGTACTACTATGGCGTCACGCCAAGAAGGAGGA
The DNA here is from genome assembly GCF_037392515.1 of Haliotis asinina. Lineage (NCBI taxonomy): Eukaryota > Metazoa > Mollusca > Gastropoda > Lepetellida > Haliotidae > Haliotis > Haliotis asinina. Next base: position 30,365,882 of record NC_090280.1, read on the forward strand.
AAGTTACCCGATGTCCAAATATCATCAAAAATATTTAGGAGAGTTTCTAGGCAGGATTCTGGTAAGTGCTTCAGGAGTTGATAATGAATGTTATCAGCTCCTGTAGCAGTGTCATGAGCTTGATCAAGAGCAGTATGGAGTTCATGAATAGAAAACGTTTCATTATAATCTTCCCCATTATCAGAATTGAAATTAATAGTTTTCTTTTCTTGTTGTTTTTGATATTGCTGAAATTTAGGTAGATAATTAGAAGAGGAAGAATGTTTAGCGAGAGTTTCGCCCAGTTTATTTGCGATATCTTTTTTATCAGTAAGTAACTGATCTCCATGTTTAAGATGATGGACAGTAGATTTAGTACCTTTACCTTTAATTTTCTGGATCATGTTCCATACCTTGGACATAGGTGTCCGAGAATTTATTTTAGATACATAATTTTGCCAAGATTGGCGTTTGTTCTGTTTAAAAGTACGCCGTGCTTTAGCATTTAAAATCTTAAATTTATTTAAATTATGCACCATAGGATGGCGACGGAAATAATGTTCTGCCTTTTTCCTTGCCTTCCTAGCTTGTTTGCATTCATCGCTGAACCATGGTTTTCGAATATGTGGAACTGCAGAGGACTTTGGTATACATTCATCAGCTACAGATTTCAGTTCATCAGAAAAGCATTTGATAGCGTCAGGAACAGTAATAAAATATTCAGGTTGAAGCTTCGCAGCACACAGCGTTTCATATAAAGGCCAATCAGCCTTTTTAAAATTCCATCTTGTTGATGGGGGCACATCAGATGGTGTTGTAGATTTTAGTATAGTAGGAAAATGGTCACTTCCACACAGGTCATTGTGGACTGACCATTCAAATTCGTTTAGTAAGTTGGAGTCAGTTAGTGACAAATCAAGAGCTGTATATGTTCCTGTGCCAGGATGTAAATATGTATTTGTACCATCATTGTATATACATAAATTATTATTCGAGATGAAATCTTCCAGAACCTGACCTTTTGTGTTTGTGGTCACACCACCCCAAAGAGGATTGTGCCCATTTAAATCACCCGTGAGTATACATGGTTTGGGTAATTGATCATAGAGAGTTTGTAGATCAGCCTGGAGAAGAGTCGATGAAGGTGGAATGTACAATGAACACAAAGTAAGAGTAACGTGCAAAGTAATTCGCACTGCAACTGCTTGAAGATTAGTTTTGAGAGTCACAGGGCTATGGATAACATCATGCCTTACAAGGATTGACGATCCTCCTGTGGCTTTATCGCCTGGTGGAGAAAAAGAATGAGACGCATTATAGTGACGAAGATTAAAATTATCCATCTGTTTTAAATATGTTTCTTGCAAGCAGAATGCTGCAGGTTTAAAGTCTTGGACTAACAGGTGTAGTTCATTCAGATTTGTCTTCAGTCCTCTGCAGTTCCATTGAATTATATGTGAAGAAATTATTTCTTCGGAGGGTTTATTGGGGATCTGCCCCTTGTTTTCCTTGAGGGCGACAAGCTATGTGCCCTAATTTGGATGTTTTCAGACACATCCATGTCCTCTAAAGATCCGAACTTATTATAAAGTTGGACTTTGTCATTCGAACCCTTTGAGGCTCTGCTACTTTGACATTTTTGTAAGTCATTTCTGGTTTTGATTTTAGTTTTAGTAAGATGTTTCCCACTATTTTGAGATTCATGTTTCGCTATGGATCGTGATGATGATGACGATGACGGTTCCTGAGACGACCGTGACTGAACTTGAACTAGTGTTTTTGGAAGGGATTCAGTAATGTGAATGGACTCAGCAGTCTGAGTGGACTGATTTGGTGAATATACTTCAGGTTTTTCTGTATCCACCCATGTCAGATCAGTTTGACACAGTGTTGATGAAGTGGACACGGCTGTTATGTGGCTGATAGTGGAGGGTGCTCTCGTAATTGAGGCATAAGATGCAACAGCGTCTGGTGTCGAAACAAGTTTCTTAGCTTCAGCAAAACTGATATTCTGTGTAAATTTAATTTTGTTCATCTCCATTTGTTGCTTCCAGATTGGACATTGTTTAGAAAAAGCAGAATGTGTCCCAGAGCAGTTGACGCATTTTTTAAGAGTGTTATTGCAGTCCTCAGTAACATGAGTTTTCTCACTACAATGAGCGCATGTTACTGAGTTAGTACAGTTAGTGACACCGTGCCCGTACCTTTGGCATTTGAAGCATCGCAGTGGATTGGGAATGTAAGTATCAACACTGATATTACAATATCCTGCTCTTACTGATTTTGGTATACTTGGAGAAGCGAAGTGGAAGAGATATGTGTTAGTTGGTTTTGTTTCTGAGTTTATCCGGGTTGTAAATCTTTTAACGAAAGTAACCCCTTGATCTTTCATTTCTGATACGATATCAAATTCAGTCATATCAGCGAACAATTGATCTCGGTCTCTGACAATCCCTTTGCTCGTATTCAGAGTCCTGTGTGGAGTAACTGCGACCTGAACTCCAACAAACAGCTCAGTTGACAACAGGTTGGTTGATTGCTGTCTCCTGCTACATTCTACAAGTAGGGAACCTGAACGCAGTCGTCTGATATTTCGTACCTCGCCTGCGATACCCTGTATACCTTTTGATACCGCAAACGGGTTTAATTTGATAGGTGACTTGTCAAGTGTCTCGATCACTAGGAATCGTGGCCAGTATTCCACGGTCGGATTGGACGGTCGTAGTTCATCATCATCATTGTCAAGTTGACGCTTGTTTCTTTTAATGGGGGTTGTGTAAGCCATAGTTAGTTTAATATGGTTCATCATCTGAGCTCCCCACCCACCACGGAGTATCACACGGACAATGCTAAAAACAAGTGGGCCTCCGACTTGCAGCACCAAGGATACTCAGATGATATACTCCAGCAGAAGAATTATAAATAATTGATCTACCAGATTGGCCCATGAGCCACCGCCTTCTGGGCATTAAGACTCTAGGCAAAATATGTATTTGTTAAAGCTTTCAATCAATAGAAATTTAGTGAAGTATTTGATCAATACCTTTATCAGGATCATTTATTTAAATCAAAACTGTGCAATGTCAAATACAATGCACATGGGCTTGGCATGACCAGCCGATTGGTTGAACCGGGCCCATTCAACCACCCGTCTAGGCGAAGTCAGGGCCAAAGTGGTGTATTGAGCAACAGGAACACGGTTACAGGCCCCTATTGCCCTCAACCACCAGGATCCCTTTCTCCGCCGACACAGGGCCGCAACCCACGGCAAACGGGTTGGTGGACCAAATATCCCCCCGGGTCCACTACGGGGGTGATGGCGAGCTCTTGGCGTTACCCAGCACCCACCACGAGGAGGTGGCTCGCCACGGGTGCCTCAATCATCTGTAAACCATGGTTTACGTATGTGAGGGTTCATAGAGGACTTAGGAATAGTTTCATCTGCTATACCTTTCAGTTTCTTCGAGAATAGTTGAATAGGGTCTGGAATATTTTTGAAACTTTCAGGCTGCAGTGTTCCGGAACTACGAGTTTGAAACAATGGCCAGTGTGCTTTGGTAAAATTCCATCTGGTTAAAGGTGGTTCATCAGTGGGGTTTACAGTTTGAAGCAGTGTAGGAAAATGATCACTTCCACATCGGTCATCATGAACAGACCAGTCAAATTCATTTAGTAAATTGGCATCTGTCAGAGTCAGATCTAATGCTGAATACGTTCCCGTAGCAGGATGTAAGTATGTGTTAGAACAATCATTTAAGATACATATGTTATTGTCAGAAATAAAATCTTCAATTACTTTGCCTTTAGCATTAGTACTAACACTGCCCCATAGAGGGTTATGTCCGTTTAAATCACCCATGATGACACATGGTTTCGGAAGTTGATCATATAAAGATATAAAGATCGCCTGCTGTAAAGCTGAAGAGGGTGGAATGTACAAAGAACAGAGTGTTAAGTCTATGTGAAATGTAAGTCGAACTGCAACCGCTTGAAGATGAGTAGCTAATGGAACAACGCTGTGAATAACATCCTGTCTTACCAAGATGGAAGAACCTCCAGTGGCTTTTACACCTGGAAGTGAAAAGCTATTATACACCTTAAATTTTCTGATATCACATTTATCTGTGTCCCTAAGATACGTTTCTTGTAGACACATTGCAGATAGTTTCAAATCCTGTATTAAAATCTGTAAATCGTTAAAACTATTCCTACAATTCCATTGGATTATGTTGGAAGAGTGCATCATGGAGGCTCAAATGGCGACCGTTCTCGTCGGAAGTAGGACGGATTCTTTCCGCTCTGCGACGAAGGTGTTGTGTCCATATCAAGTACTTCAAAGGAGTTATGGACAACTATCTCTGAAGATGAGTGAGTGAGTGAGTTTAGTTTTACGTCGCACTTAGCAATATTCCAGCTATATGGCGACGGTCTGTAAATAATCGAGTCTGGACCAGACAATCCAGTGATCAACAACATGAGCATCGATCTGTGCAATGGGGAACGGATGACATGTGTCAACCAAGCCAGCTAGTCTGACCACCCGATCCAGTTAGTCGCCTCTTACGACAAGCATAGTCACCTTTTATGGCAAGCATGTCTCTGAAGATGAAGTTTGCTTGTTTGTCTGTTTTCTATTTAATTTCTTTCTTTCATTTTTGGTCAAAGTTTGAGCAGCTGGTTGTACTGTGACTGGTGTACTGGGAACATCAAGGACATTGGCATCAATCGGAACTTGACTGACAGTTTGAGTTGAAGATGAGAGGGACTCAATGACTGAAGTCATGTTAGAGGGCTGATCTGATTTGATCCATGTCAAATCAGTCTGAACAGAAACTGATGAGCATTTAATAGGTGGCGTAGCAACAACTGAAGAAAAAGATTTATTGATTTGAATTGGTACCTGATTGTCAACAAGTATTCTTGCCTCATTAAAGGAGATGTTTTTTTCATGTTTGATTGTTAATATTTTCGACTGTTTTTGCCACACAGGACATAACCTTGATGAAGCAACGTGTTGACCCTTGCAGTTTGCACATTTGATATCTGCTGAGCAATCTACGGTCTCATGTCCTTCTCCACAACGGTGACAAACAGCAGATCCATTGCATGATTTGGAGCCATGTCCAAATTTTTGGCACTTGAAACATCGGAGAGGATTGGGGATATAGACCTCCACTCCGATGTTGACATAACCAGCTTTTATAGATTTGGGTAAGGTTGACAGCGAAAAGGTGACCAGATATGTATTTGATGGAATGATATCACCATCCCGAGTCTTCACTGTAAAACGTTTGACTGTTATCACTCCTTGATTTTGTAACTCTTCTTCAGACATGTCGGACAGGCAACGTGCTCTGTCACGAACAATGCCGCGACAAGTATTTAATGTTTTGTGTGCAGATGCAACAACCTCAATGTTTGCAAATGTTTTCACGGATAAGAGGTTAAGAAATTGTTGTCTCCTTAAACACTCAATAAGCAGTGATCCACTACGAAGACGTGTTACGTTCTTCACTTCTCCGCAAATTCCGGAAATGGCCTTAGAAATTGCAAACGGGTTGAGCTTAAGTGGCTGCTTGTCTGCTGCTTCAATGACAATAAATCTAGGCCATGAATCAAGTACAGGAGATACAGCATGATCAGCGTCATCTGAATCAACATGTCGGCGTTTAGATCTGTTTGAACCAGGATTTTGTTGAGCCATAGTGGAAAGAATGGAATTCAGCATCCCTGCTCCCCACCCACCATGGAGTGCCAAACAAGCGGTGTTGATTTGCATCGGATCTCCAACATGCAAACACCAGGGATACAGGTATGGTATACTTCAGCAAATATGACGCGAAAAGCTGCGTAAGTTTACCAAATCAAATGTCTGGCTGGTTCGCCCAAAACAAGAAATTGGAAACATACAGATTTCGGAGGTCAACATCGCCGAATTGGCCCATGAGCCACCGCCTTCTGGCATGAGACTCTGGACAGAATTAATTTTGACAAAGAAAAACGTTAGCCAAGACCAATCAAAATCAAATATTATATATAAAAAGTGAATAGGTATATAAGTCACACGCAGGGCTTGGCCCATGACCAGCCGATTGGTTGAACCGGGCCCATTCAACCTCCCGTCTAGGTGAAGTCAGGGCCAAAATGGTGTGTTGAGCGGCAGGAACACGGTTCCAGATGCCCACTGCCCTCAACCACCAGGATCCCTTTCTCCACCGACACAGTGCCGCAACCCACGGCAAACGGGTTGGTGGGCCAAATATCCCCCCGGGTCCACTACGGGGGTGTCGGCGAGCTCCTGGCGTTACCCAGCACCCACCACGAGGAGGTGGCTCGCCACGGGTGCCCTGATTTTTTTAACTTTGTTAATGTGAGGTCAACATGTGGCCTCACTAATTGCCAAGGAGGAGAAGAAAGAAGACGAGAAGGCGCTATACTTTTCAGCTCAATGCCGGCAGCAGAAACGAATGGTTTAATTCTGTGCCCAAGAAGCGGAACAAGAGAAGGTTTTTTGTTGTATAAATGCTCATAAAGAGGATCGAAAACACAGTTAAAAACAGGGTTGGATTCGTTAGAGTATAGTTTTGTAATATATTGTAAAGCTAATTTGATACGGCGCTGTGTAAGAGATGGTTCATCGGCTTCGACATAGAGACTGTCAATAGGAGAAGTTCGGAACGACCCAAGACAAAGTCTCAGACCTTGGTGGTGGATAGAATCAAGGAGTTTTAGATTGCTTTTACAGGCTCCACCATAAATGATGGAGCCATAATCAAGCTTCGAACGGACAAGTGAACGGTATAGATGCAGGAGAGTAGCTTGATCCCCTCCCCATTTTGAGTTTGACACAACTTTCAATAGATCAAGTGCCTTCAGGCATTTAGTTTTCAGGGATTTGATATGCGAAAGAAAAGTTAAATGAGAGTCTTGTTAAATAAGAACTTGGCCTCCTTAACGACTCTGATAGGAGTGCCATTTAAAAATAATTCTGGGTCCTTATGTGGTTTATACTTACGGCAGAAATGGATGCAATTAGTTTTTGTCTTAGAAAATTTAAAACCATTCTCAAGACACCACTTATTTATTTTGTTTGAACATAATTGCAGTTGCCGTTCAATAGTATGCATATTTTTACCGCGACAGGAAATATTAAAATCATCCACGAAAAGTGATCCATCTATTGAATCGTTTAAAACCTTGGATAAACTGTTGATCTTGATACTAAATAAGGTCACAGACAAAATGCTGCCTTGCGGGACACCCTGATCCTGACTGTAATGATCAGACAGGGTAGAACCTACTCGGACTTGAAATTGCCTGCCTTGTAAAAACTGCGATATAAAAAGAGGTAAACGACCCCTTAAATCGAAACCATGTAAATCCTTTAAAATGCCATGCTTCCAGGTGGTATCGTATGCTTTCTCGAGATCAAAAAAGATCGATACAGCATGTTGTTTATTGATAAATGCATTTTTACAAAGGATTCTAAACGTACCAAATGATCAATGGTACTACTGAAACCACACTGAATATTTGTGATAAGGTTGTTAGTTTCAAGAAACCATGTTAATCGATTGTTTACCATACGCTCCATGGTTTTACAGACACAACTCGTTAAAGAAATTGGTCTGTAATTCGACGGATCAGTATGATCCCGGCCAGGTTTTGGAATAGGAACTACAATAGCATTACACCAAGAAGACGGGAAATTTCCTTAAGTCCATATTGAATAAAAAATATTGAGCATTGTTTCCAAACATGATTTGGGCAAATGTTTCAGGAGCTGATCGTGAATGTCATCAGCTCCTGACGCTGTATCATGAGCTTGCTCAAGGGCATGTGTAGCTCGTGTAATGAAAATAATTCATTATAGTCTTCGCCATTGTCTGAGGTAAAATTTATTCTCTTCTTCTCCTGCTGTTTCTGGTAGTGTTGAAATTCAGGTACGTAAGAATGTTTGGCGAGAGTTTCACCAAACTTGTTGGCAATATCAAATTTATCAGTTAATAACCGGTCACCATCCTTCAGATGATGAACAGTAGATCTGGAACCTTTGCCCTTAATCCTTTGTATCATATTCCACACCTTAGACATAGGTGTACGGGAATTAATTTTGGAAACATAGTTCCTCCAAGACAGACGCTTACTCTGTTTAAAAGTGCGTCGAGCCTTGGAATATAACATTTTTACTCTATCTAAATTATGTACTGTAGGGTGGCGGCGAAAATACTTTTCCGCTTTCCTCCTACTCTTTCTGGCCTGTTTACAGTCATTAGTAAACCATGGTTTGCGAGTATGTGGAATTGCAGAGGACTTGGGGATAGTTTGGTCAGCAATGTTATTGATTATATCTGAAAACAGCTGTATAGGATCTTCGCTGTTTACAAAAACATCAGGTTTTAAATGATCAATACAAAGTGTTTTATATAAGGACCAGTCAGCCTTCTCGAAGTTCCGTCTGGATAAGGGTGGATCATCCCCAGGGATAATGCCTTTAAGAATAGTTGGGAAGTGATCACTCCCTCATAGGTCATCATGCACCTCCCATTCGAATTCATTACATAAATTTGAGTCGGCAAATGATATATCCAGGGAAGAATACGTTCCCGTAGCTGGATGTAGGTAAGTAGCTGAATCGTCATTGAAAATGCATAAATTATTATCGGAAATGAATTCCTCAAGGATTTTACCTTTAGTATTTGTGGTGACACTACCCCAAAGTGGGTTGTGCCCGTTAAGATCGCCCATGATAAGACATGGTTTCGGAAGTTGATCATATAAATTTTGAAGATCTGAAAGTTGAATATTTGACGAGGGAGGTATATACAAGCTGCACAATGTCAGTGCCATGTGCAGAGCAAGACGAACAGCAATAGTTTGTAAATGTGTATTCAGAGCGACAGGGCTATGGATGACGCTCTGATGAACCAAAATAGAAGTGCCTTCAGTAGCTTTATCTCCTGCAGGAGAAATAGAGTGATAATCACTGTACTGTCTCAGATTAAAGTTATCTGTATTTTTAAGATAGTGTCTCTTGAAGACATAATGCTGACGGTTTAAGATCTTCAATCCTCTGCAATTCCATTGAATCAAAGGCTGAGAAGTATTCATCTCTTGGGCGGGTTAACAGGAGATCCTGTTCGCCCATTACGTTTCGGCGATAAACTTGTTTATCCATCACTTCAAGTGATCCAAACTTATTATAAAGTTTGATGGGATTATCAGAACCTTTTGATACTCTACCAGTTTCATTGTTACGAGAAGAGTCAGTTTTATATCTAGATAACGAATTTTTACCCCTTCCTAGACTGTGAACTGGCTGAATCATTCTGTGCTCCTGTCGGCTGAACTGAAGTTACAGTAACAGCTGATGATGTAACAGGAACTTGTTTAGCTGAAGAAGGCTCAATAGGCGTTTGTGTACTGGAATCTGACGACCGAGCAGGTGGGCTCGGGATTGATAGAATGTGTCCATGTCAGATCTGTTTGACAGCCAATTGAAGATGTTACTACAGCTCCTTTTCTAGTTACAGAAGAATATGAACCATTTGGATCACTGGATGGTACGAGTTTCCTAGCCTCATTATAACTAATATTCTGAGTGACTTTGATTTTACTAATCTGCATCTCTCTTTTCCATATAGGACAATCTTTAGATGAAGATGAATGTTGACCAGAACAGTTAACGCATTTTTTAATGTTGCTGTCGCAGTCTTCCGTAACATGTGTTTTCTCTGCACAGTGAGCACAAGTAATAACATTTTTGCATGAATTTACCCCATGACCAAAGTTTTGGCATTTAAAACACCTCAGTGGGTTGGGGATATATTGCTCAACTGCAAGGCTGCAATAACCTGCTTTGATACTTCTTGGTGGGGACGGAGACACGAAAGAAAACAAGTAAGTGTTTGAATTACTTCAGAGTTTTTACGCCGAGTAAAGCGTTTCACATTTGTCACGTCTTGACCCTTTAATTCACAAACAATATCAAGTTCAGACATGTCATCTAGGAGGTGATCTCGGTCCTTTACAATGCCTTTGCTTGAATTAAGTGACCTGTGAACTGACACTGAAACAGGGAGTCCGGCCAGTGTATCAAGAGAGAGTAAGTTGGTAGCTTGCTGTCGCTTAGCATATTCAACTAGAAGTGATCCAGATCTCATACGCCTGATGTTCTTTACATCTCCTGCTATACCATATACAGCTTTTGAAATCGCAAATGGATTTAACGTTACAGGTTGTTTGTCTGGAGATTCTATGACAAGAAATCTCGGCCAGTACTCAATTTGTTTAGGAGTTTGAGAACCATCATTGTCATCATGATCATTATCAAGTTGACGCTTCTTTTTCAATGGGGTTTCAAGAGCCATGTTGAAGTTGTAAAGATTCATCACCCCAGCTCCCCACCCACCACGGAGTATCATAAAGACAATGCTATATACAAGTGGGTCTCCGACTTGCAGCACCAAGGATACTGAGGTGATATACTCCAGCAAAAGGATTAAACAAGTAATCAGTCTACCAGATTTGTGCCCAGAATTCGATGGCTCATGGGCCAGACTCTAGGCAAATGAAAGAAGACATATTTCAAAATTGAATGACATTGTACAACCAAAAACACGAGCCAAGACCTAAGTCAAAATATAATTCATAAGATAAATTGTACAGATACAAGTAATACCACAGGGCTTGGCATGACCAGCCGATTGGTAGAATCGGGCCCATTCTACCACCCGTCTAGGTGAAGTAAGGGGCGAAGTGGTGTGTTGGACAAAGGAACGCTATTCCTGGAACCAATGTCCTCAACCACCAGCCTACCGTCCTCCACCGACACGGGACGCAACCCACGGCAGACAGGTTGCCCAATTCGATCGCTCCTTGCAACCAGCAATGGGGTGCTATGGACCAAATTGACCCGGGTCCACACTGGGGTTGGCAAGCTCCTAACGTTACCCAGCACCCACCACGAGGAGGTAACTTGCCACGGATGCCGCAACTATCCCTGAGCAGGGGACAACACCAAGATGTGTGGATGACAATGGCTGATGACCCTATATCAGGTGGTTTGACAGTCTCTCAATGTGCCTCAGAAACAACGCCAAGGACCGACCCTGAACCACATTCCGTCTACCCATGAAAACCTTTGCATAAATGTACTTAAAGTTTGCGGGAGTTATGGCATTCATCGTGTGACATGAGCAACGTACCATTTTATGCTTACAACAGACATAACTTTATCATGACGGGGTGCACCCCATAGTGCTCCTGTTACACCCTAACATTGTTCCGTATGAAGACAAGATGCGTTCACCCATTGCGCCGTGTGTTATACCGTGCACGGTATTGGGTGAGTGAGTGAGTTTAGTTTTACGCCGCTTTTTAGCAATATTCCAGCTATATCACGGCGAGGGACACCAGAAAATGGGTTTCAAACATTGTACTCATGTGGGGAATCAAACCCGGGTCTTCGGCGTGACGAGCGAACGCTTTAACCATTAGGCTACCCCACCGCCCCGCAGGGTATTGAGATATATTCACTTATCAAGTTCACGTTCTTTATTTTTGGACCAAAAGCCAATACAAAACAAGGTATAATGTTTGAAATCACAATTGCGGGTGTTTTGTTCACATATTTCAATAGCATACACACAATAATTGACCCAAAACGATATGTGTATCATGCATGCATGCATGCATCCATCCATCCATCCATCCATCCATCCATCCATACATCCTCCATCCATCCATACATACATACATACATACATACAGTTAAGTATTTTCCGAAATGCAGAAATTTCTTAATAAGGAGATTACTTCTAGCATCACTAAGACGGGAGCGGTTTGATATCCACATTTGTAACAGAAGGTCAGTAATTATTTGGTTAAACTCGAATGCAAATCTAGATATATCCGACACGTACTGTGAAATCCACAATCCATATTCAAAAAGCATTTTTGAAACTAAAAGGACCCAGTGTTCAAACATTGGTCAATATGAAAATATTAATCATAATCTGTAACTATATGTATATCTTTCTTCACTGCAATATATTACTTTCAGTCAGTATTTTACAGTTCATATTAAGCTTTTAGATAATAACGGTAACACACCCAAATTTCAGAACCATATAATAGAATGGGTGCAATCTTATCAAACATCGAAGAAGCCGCATTAAATGATATAAAGTCATTTTGCTTGAACAAATTATACAAGGCATTATTGCTTTAGCTGCTTGGAGTGCTAACTGCTTACATGCAACAGGCTATACTAATCTAGAAGATGTCACCAATCCTAAGTCCTTATAATATGACACAACCTTCATAGATGTATTACAATATGTCCATTTTTCAGATCTGTTTACAATACCACCATTTCAGTTCATCGTTAAGTCCCATTTGGAACAGTAAGACTGTAATACATTTAATTGTTTCTGTAAGCCACTAACTGAATAAGATCATAACAAAGCAATATCATCTGCAAAAGAAGAAGCATTATATCTATAATTTCCTGAGAAACAAATACACCATGGTCACATTCATTATACATTTCAGATACAAGCTCATTGATGAAACAAATAAATAACATTGGGCTAAGGACACATCCTTGTCTGACACCACTTGAAGTTGTAAAGCAATCAGTAATACCTTTGTCTGTACTGATACATGCTTTGACTGACGCATACATACTCTTTAATATAATTGCTTTTTTCCCCTTTTAAGCCTTTATGAATCAATAAATAGAGCATTTTCTTCCTATCCACATAATCAAGCGCCTTTTAAAGTCAATGAATGAGTAGTAGAAACGCCCCGTTGGTCTGCTTAGGTATTTAGTACATAAAGCTTGAAATATATTGTCTACTACTGAATAGTTAGATCGAAATCAAGTCATGTCCTGATACGTTTTCAAGTTTTCAGGTATAGAAGAAAATGCTTTACCGGTAACATTTAATAACGACATACCAGATATATATTTCCAGACTTATTATGAGGTATTATCATTTGGAAATTCATCAGTATCTAGAATGTTATTAAACAGTAGTTTAAGATACGAAATTATAAACTGACTTATACTCTTCAGGAATTCAGGTGATATTCCATCCATACCAGGAGCTTTACCAACCTTAAGTTCATTCAGTGCTTGTTTAATCCCATGTTCACTGATTTCATCTGACAAGAGTTGATCCGCAAAAGGAAAATTTAAATCCTAATGAAATTTTGTGTGTAAAATGTAATAGCAATCAGGTCGAGGATGAATATCATGTGTTACTTGTGTGCAAGCACTACCGAGACCTGCCAAATAAATACCTTCCAAACTTATGTACAGCGTATAAGGATCCGCATTCTATGATAAATCTTTTAAATTCGTAAGAATGAAGATGTTATCATCTCCGTTGCACGATTTCTGAAAATGTGTTTACTTTTAGAGGTAAAACGTGATAAGTATGCAAATTTTGAAAACTTGTAACTGTGCTATGGGGGTCGTTTGGCCTAAAATACTGAATACAACTGTCTGTCTGGTAACACACCCACCTCGCCATAGACATATACAGATGGGGTTGTTCATTTAAACCTTGGATCTGTTTCAGGAATTGAAAATGAACTCTTTCGATTGCTTTCGCTTCCATGAATATCCAGATTTCAAAGCCATAACCCAGAACAGGTGCTATAGACCATTCAAATAATTAGTACTTAACAGAAGTTTGGAAAAGTTTGTTCTTATTATGAACCTGATGTAAAGGCAAACAGCTTTCATGCTTTATTAAGCCTTTCTTTCTGACATTCCGCAAAGCTACCGGATATATTTGATGAAAATATACAATACATTTGTTTCTATACTTTTTATCCTTATCCACCGCGTTCTCTAAACACAACAATTTTGGTTTTGCATCGTCATCATATATAGCCCGTTTGCCCCAATAACTTAAAAGGGAATTTAAACCATTTTACAAACCACTAATACTATTATCGAAAAGGACCTGCCTTTATTACAAGACCTAACATTGTTATAATACTACGGACTAGTTTCAAGAATCTTGTGCGTGTACCTAAACCATAGAATTTAAAGGATGTCGGTATCGCAATATCATCCTTGTGGTGTAGTGATATACATTCACTTATAAATGATATGAATATCACCATATCATCCTTGTGAGTTATAAATGTTGTGACATATTCACTTATCAAGGATGTTAGTGTCACTATGGCATCATTGCGATGCGTTGTAAAATATTCACTTATCAAGAAGAAGAAGTTCATCCGTTCGATGTTTAAAAAGAGCAATCAAGTGGTAATGTTTTACCTGAACACATTTTCTTAATTTGTTTTATTCAAAATTGATGTTTTCAGCATGTGATGTTTCTGCACACTCACGCAACAGCTGTGTTTTTAACAAGCAATATATTTGTGATGTATTTATGTAAGAAAATTCGTTTCCGTAAATGCTTCTGTGTACATACAACCCATAAGACCTTGGTGTCCAACAACATATTACTTAGTCACCTATGGAACCCACATAATATATACTCAAATGATTTCAGATTTGACATGCACCACCAGTCATTTTATGATATAAGCTTTGTGGTTTGGAAATAATTTATTCATTTTACTTAACACAGTAGATATTAATTATTAGGGAACCACCGTATTGATTCCTTCTGTGAAAATCAGATCAATACAAGCGATGACTAACACTGACATAAAAACCATTGTTCCTTGTCTGTATAATTTACTGCTACCAACGATATGATTGCGGTACAAGCGTGAAGTTTCACACGATGGGTTTGACTGGCGGAGAGAACATGAACAAGATGCATCTTATTGTAACTGTTGTTACCATCTACAAGGTTCTGAGTCCGGGTTTCTGCCAGGGACAGTTGGTGAGTCAAGCTACCCTTATAAAGAATACCCCAGCGTTGCGAACCTTTGTCTGCATGTGTTCTGACGCCGCCAGCTGCACTGCAGACAAGTGGGAAGACCTTCTTGAACGGTGTCGACAGATGACGAAGAACATCAAACATGAGGTACTCTTAATGTAGAATGGGTATGGTTTTACTTCGTTTTGGCATGGCGAGGCAACATTTTAATAAGCTGGTTTTCCACACCACCTTCGTAATACACAATATACCACGTTGTGCTGTACGTTATTAGGGAAAATAGCATAGAGTTCTATAATGTGGGGACAGACTTTTGTCATATCGAAATCTTTACATCATGAACTGGTTCTTGGATATATGTACATAAACAAAATGACACTTGCTCACCTGGATGATGTACAGCAGTTATCTAAGGTTACAATCAGAACTTATGTATAGATACACTTATCGGGAATACAGAGGGCTAAAATGAACACTCAATATGCCAAATGAACTGAAGAAAAGATGTGATCAGAAAAAAAGATTATCTTCAAACCTCATGTTCAGCCTCTGCACTTTGGAAATCATCACAAAGGAATTGGTACAAACCTTTCAGATGCAAAAGCAATAAAGCAATCATGCATTTAAATTTTATCGTAATATTGATTTTAAGTGTCCAGTATGCGTCTCTATGTCCTTTATTGTCTGGAATCGCGAAGATACGGGTTAGAATTGATCTTTAGTAACCTATGTTTGTAGGAGGCGACTAGCGCGATCGCGTGGTGGGCTTGGTTGACACATGTAATCGCATCCCAATCGCGTAGAACGGTGCTCATGATGTTGATCACATGATTGTCTGGTCGAGATTCTATTATTGACAGGCCGTCACCATATAGTTGTAATAGGGCTGACTGTGACGTAAAGCTAAACTCAATCATTCTATTTTCTCTTTTAACGTCGAGTACAAATGAGGGAAGCAATAAATGCCATCTTGTAACGTCTCTTTATGTGACTTGACCTGGAATCAAAAATAAAATTTTGCTCCATATGATCATTTCTGTTTCCAAATGAAATTAACTCGGTTAACATATTTTACAGATCACGTCAGAAAAAGCAGGAGAAGAAACACAACCGACAACTACTTCGACCCAAAGAACAACCACCCCAGGTAATGGCCCTATTGTTGGTTTTGTTTCTCATCAAGATTTACAATACTCAGGTCATGCATCCATCCGTGTGTCACATCCAGCATGGCAATATACACTAACTCCATACGCACCACCTCCATGGACAGTACATCTTTACACACCATCTCTTCATTCATGCATCGACCCTATACACACCACCTCCATGAACACTACATCTTTACATACCACCTCTACTCTCATCCAATCTATACACACCGCCTTCATGAACATTACATCGTTACGCACCATCGACTCCATACACATCACCTTCATGGACACTACATCTCTATGCACCATCTCAACACACATAGACTTCATACACACTACCTCCATGAACAATACATTCCTACACACACCACCTCTACATGTTTTATTCACTGTTCACAAAAAGCCATTTTGCTTGTGGTAAGAGGCGACTAATGGGATTGGGTGGTAAGGTTCGCTGACTTGCCTGACACATGTCATCGGTTCCCAGTTGCACAGATCGATGCTCATATTGCTGATCACTGGATTGTATGGTCCAGACTCGATTATTTACAGACCACCGCCATATAGCTGGAATGGTGCTGAGTTCGGCGTAAAACTCAACTCACTCAGTCATAATATGAGTCCCTCAAATCTACAGTTAATCATCATCATTGGCCTAACTAAAGCGATGAAATTATCTATTCACAGATGTTTAGGACAATGCAAAATACTGAGACATACATTTGTGGGATACTTAGCACTGGGTTTGGTGTTATGGCATTGTTCATGTCAATCCCACGTACGTCCGATGGCTGACAGTAAACGGTGATATATGGGACTGAAGGGCGGAGGCAGGGTATAATATGATAAAATGACAGAATGGATAGGGTAATATACGAATAGGGTAATATACGAAGACTATCATGTAATCTGGTGATTACCTAACCGTGAAGAGCTTCAAGACAGTCTTGCCAAGCGTTCCGGTATCGCATAAACAAGGTAATCAAGAAGGGGTTTCTTTGTCGCCGGACGCTGCACAAAACTCAAGCCAAGCTGTGGTACCAATCCTGTACAGAACTATTAATTATAAAACCGTGAACAATCAGTTTCTTCCCTCAGCAAAGGGTTCAAATCGTTATAATGTGTCGTAACTCTACAGTTTATAATGGGAATGTCGTGGCGCTACGAACGTTTGTATTGGGACTCGTATTGGAAGGTATTTGAGACATATAATCTGTGTGCGATTTCAGGGAATAACCTCAATTCATAAAACAGAATAGATATTTTAATCAGACAAATATCGCACAGCTGTAAATAGAATATGATGAATCCATCATTAACAGTGGCAGCTTGTTGTACTTGAGGGAAGATTTACAAATAGTTTTGACAGGAGTTATTATTTCATTTAGATGACCGCAGTCTTCCCAAGGTAAAATGTCCAAACATGATCTATCGCTCGCTTTGATCTCCTTAAATTGTCACGAATGCATGGCCAAGTCATGAATATGCTATCAGTATCATTTAATAATTATTTACCAAATCTGACGAAAACTGCAATGCATGAACACACATTGTAAAAATCTTTTACATTCGAACAATACTGATATTGTGAAATCAATAGATTATTATTTGAAATGCGCATTCAATGCCAAATAGAAACTTAATATGTTACCAGCGCCACTTGCAAAAAGATACAACTGTAATTGTACCATTGGCCTCAGGAGTAACACTACTGAATGAAATCGATCTATCATCTATCATCCGACACGACTGTTGGTAGGCATCATTCATGAATTATGCTGTGCAATGTCGGCATTGCTGGGACAAATGTGATCACGCTGTTGATATGTTTGCTTGTTGTTTAACGCATATAGTAGCGGTTGGTAAATAATCGAGTATGAACCAGATAATCCGGTGATCAACACCATGAGCATCGATCTACGAAAAGATCAACAAATACGAATAGATCAACATGTTTTCTCACATATGCAACATCCCTGGGACATTCTATACAATACTCCAAACCTGGCCCTGAAAGTTGATTTTCACGAAATGAATTCTTTCAACATTCAAGTGTTTGAAATCAATTGGAACATGTCGTAAAAGATGAAACTGAAAGTGCAAATGTTTCCATTCTCTTGCTCAGAACCGCATCTGTCAGATCACGAATGGGACGCTACTGAGCTGATGAAAATTTTTGTGTTACATATCCATTAACAATTAAGTTTACTGTCATTACACAGATTTTACTACAGCTTCGGTTACTGCCAAGGAGCTTCATTACCTGATCATCTAATTATCCTTCACTGGCGATATATTTTGATAAATTTGTATTAGTCTTTTCCATCAATTTATATGAGAGATATAACACGATCCCTCGGTTTTGGCTGAAGATGTAAACGTGAGGGAGAGGGAAAACCCGAGGGCCCCCGGGGTCTCATAATATTTGTCCGGAATGCAACTGATTCAATATTGGTTGAGTTTGAGTGAAATGAAACATTGTCAAAAACAGCGAAATACAAGGGTGCTGAAGGGTAGAATTAAGCGGAATTGTGTACTCCAGTAAATGTGTATAGCCATGGATATGTCCGTGTCCGTGGACAACACGGCAACTAGCATTTATAGTCTGGTTCATAATTATTGAGAATTTTTCTTCTTACTTTGAGCTATCCTAACACCTCAACTGATTCACTGATACTTAAAACTAAGTAATGGTATAAGGGAGGTAACTCATCTTGGCCTACTGAGTATAGTACAATTAGAGTTACCTCCCCTGAATTTGTAGCAGACGTCATTTTCCTCAGCACTGTTAACAATGTCTGCTAAAGATAAAAGAAGGTTGATTTTTGAGTTGTGTAATCAAGGAATTGATGATGTAAATACATTGGCAGAGAGAACAGGAACTCCTCTTTCTACTGTGTATAGGATTAGGAAGAATTTTAAAGAGGGAAAGGATTGTGGGCACCAGAAAGGAGCAGGGAGACCCAGAAAATTGGACTTCTCAGATCGCGTCTGGCTAGGAATTTTAGCGTCTAAAAAGCAAAGGGCAAGCATCTCAAACATCAGGTATGAAATGATAGAAAGGGGATCAACAGTTGTATCAAAATCTACAGTTAGAAGAAATTTGATTGATCTTGGATGGGAGAAAAAGACTGGAATTCCTTCTCCTCTCATGAAACAAGAACATAAAGACAGGCGTGTTGAGTGGTGTTTGGCACATGAAAACTTTGACTGGGAAAATGTGATTTTTACTGATGAAAGCTCAATATGGGTATATCCCAATAATGTGAAAATATGGACAAAGTCTGCGTCAGCACCGTTGTATCGACGACCTAAATACAGCCCAAAGTTTCATGTATGGGGAGGGATATCCTTATTAGGAACAACCCCGTTGTGTGTGTTTGAGGGAAATCTGACAAGTCAACGCTACACTAACATATTAGATAATTTTCTGCTTCCAAGTGCACATGTGTTTTATGGAAATGACTGGATTTTGCAGTAAGATAATGATCCTAAACACACCGCAAAACATGCCAAGCAGTGGTTTCAGGAGAAAAATGTGACTGCATTACCATTTCCTGCATATAGTCCTGACTTAAATCCCATTGAGAACATTTGGGGGATGATGAAGGAATGTGTGAATCAAAAGGGGTTGACAAAAATTGAAGACATGAAGAGAGAAGTGGTCCGATACTGGGACAGCATAACTCACGAGACACTAACCTCTCTGATAGGAAGTATGCCTACCCGTCTTAGACTGTGCCGTGAAGCTCAAGGAGACTTGATAAAATATTAAATTGTTACCTACACAACATGAAAAGGTCAGTTCACTTTTACAATACATTCAATTTTATCTGATTTGTTCTCGTTTAATAATATGAAATGCTTTAGCTATTCTCAATAATTTTGAACCATACTGTATATATACACTCAGTGTTTCCTTAAAGTTCGAGCACACACGACCATCACCACTAACGTGGAATGCACTAGAACAGTCTCCCGTAAGTCAACAAATAGAAAGCCAAGAGCAGATAACTCCAAAGTACTGCCTTAGAGGCGTGCCGCTTAAATAATTCTCTGTAGGAAATGTGACCCATAACTAACACTAAAACCTTAAATATTGTGACCCAATTACAACTACCGTAATAATAATTAATTACAACTCATATCACGGAAAATACACTCTTGTAACACCATGTTTGTCTCAAACACCCGAATACAGCAGACTACTGCATGCCGACGACTGACTGTATATGTCGCTTGCTTTGTGCCCTGTGGACCAACCATGAGCCTCAGCTTCATCACCTGCCTTCAATTTAATCAACTCCCAGAAAGTATGAAACATCAATTATAGTCCAAACGTCTCGGCTTTTAGGGTAACATTATTGCAACATAAACATCGACAAATAAAGGAGACAACTAATCAACCCGATCTCTTGTCAGAGCCACAGATCAAAGTTAAAGCTAGGCCAGTGTAGGTTAACTTTCCCGTTTACATGTAGATAAATACACCGTTTCCAAGCTGACTGCGATTAATAACCAAGCATAGAAATGTAAATATACATATCATGTTGTGACAAACACAAGTAGTATAATAAAGGTCAGACTAACAGCTAGTCTCTGAAATGAACATATGTTACTGAAAAAACGTTCATAGTGAAAAAAAAAATAATATAATGAAATGGAGCCATGAGACTGTCTTCATTTTCAGAGACTAAACAAATCTGCAGAGCGATAATTTCTTGGAATTTCTCAACACATGCAAAGATTCTTATCACCCATTACTGACACGCCACTGAAGGTGTATGTGACAGGACTTTTTATTGCCCCCAACATCACTCTACCCAGCCCGACCCCTACTCCCTCTCAATGTGATGTGGGCAGCTCAGGGGAAGTATCAAGTGTCGCAACCACAAAGCTTAGGGGTAACATCTCTTGAGACTAACGCTATGGCTGGAAAACTGGATGTATCCAAAACTCCAACAGAGATATCAAATATAATTTTTCTGTCAAATCAAAATATTATGTCTGCATTATAGACGGCAGTTTGTTGAAATCACATGGAACAGGAGAAAACTGTTTATTGGAAGCAGTAAGACAGAGCCATGTCTTTGATTGAAATGTTTTACAAGTAACAGTTAACAGAAAATGTTCAACACACACAGTGTGTAGAAAATGTTCACATGACGTCACTCATATGGACAATACTTTGTGCAGTCTTGTAAAACCCTATGAAAAGACTGCCATCTATTTGTACCAGTCCTGTGGTAATGAAGTCACAAAACAACTGATCAATGATATGCGATGTTGTACAGATCCTAAAGCAAATATATCCAAGAAAGCCCATGCAAGTCTAGAAAATGTGGCAAGTCTAGATTCCCTTAGCTTCTGAAAGTGAAAGCCTCAGTCTCCATTTTATTATGTTATTCTTATTTCTTTTACTATGACCTTTTCCCAAGAAAATATTTTCATTTCAGATAGTAGTTGTTAGTATATCGAAGACATTGTGAGTCGAGGGACTCGCTCAGGAAGTCAGTATTCCAGGAAGGCAGATCAGGAATCTTGGATAAAACCCGACACATGTTGCCTCCCGTTGACAGGACAGGGCAGGAGGTCTTAGCCAAGTGTGGGGCTATCGGGGAGCTGTGGGGGAGCCTCCCCATGAATTTATACTAAACACAAGTGACAGCTAGAGATCAACTGATAATTACTAGCCATATACTGGCTATGGATTCAGCAGATTGGTACAGACCCTGAAGCTAAGGAAATCTAGACTTGCCACATTTTCTAGGCTTGTGTGGGCTTTCTTGGATATATATACTTCAGGGTCTGAACGACAAGACTAAGTAAAGGTCCGCAGAAACCCCTTTTCTGACCCAGAGGGAGACGAATATGCAACGTCATTAATATGCAGATGAATGCATGACGTCAAAGGTCAGGTAAGGTTAACGAATCATAGGTTTACCTATACACAACGTGATCAGATTCATCGTGTAACTAGAACTGAAGTAGATTTTGTTGTTTTATGTGCAGATAGTCATTTGCACAAGATGTTTGGAAACACACTGAAGGTGCTGGTGCTCCCTATTTCCCTTCATTTGTGATACAGAATGCTTGTAATACTACCAAGGTCTGAAAATAGATCAGGAAAAAGTAGATCATGTACATGATAATTTAAGCGACGCTGTTAATGAAGTTCAGATATCCCAGCCACCCCCCACCCCCCACACACACCTCCCCCATAAGCTCTATAATCACAAATACGTGCTTGGAAATGTGCCCTATTTCAGTGACCAACCTTAATTTTTAATTTCTTTACCTGTGAGCACATGAGGTGTCAACGCCATATCAAATGAGACACTGAGTCACCAAGTATGAGTGAAATGTGTTGCTTAGAAGAGCACCAGTGGTGAGTCCTTCACTGGGGTCGACTGTCCTGAAAACTGAAACAGAGGGCTTCTCTTCACGACTTGGGATCATTCACATCCCAATCGCATCTGTCAATATGTGGTTTTACATCAAAATGTTATGAAATGTCAACTTGTGTAATGAATTTAATTACACTGTCCAATACCATCTGCGTGGATGCCCAGCAGTGGCACACACTGAGGATATGTTCGCAAGAAGCAAGATGAACAAGAAAATTGTGCTGTGCTAGGCTCCCTGTTGTTCTTCCTGCCCTATGTTTGGTACCTCCTGATCTGTTGGTGCAGATCAGGTGAGCGCTCAGGCTTTTCTGACACTCTGGGTAGAGCAGAAGCAGAATTTTTGGCTGTTACCATATTCCCTGAAAGAAGTTCCTTGTGGGTGTGACTAGGCAGAGCTACCTGTTAGAAGTCCCATTTGTTGTCTCGGCTGGGTGTAGATGGGGCAATGGTGTGATCAATGGATCATTGTGATTCTAAAGTCCAGAAGCTTAAGAGACATTTTGCATTATCATAACGGCTGCGGGACCGTGAAAGGACATGTTTACGTTTTAGCGCAAGGGAGAAAGAGTCTGATGCTGTTTTCAGAAGTATAATGCATGAATCCCATTTCTGGTGTCCCCTGACATGATATTGCTGGAATATTGTTAAAAGCGACATAAAACAAAACTCACTTGGTCACCCTTTTTAGACATGTGTGACAGGGTTAGTTCCTGGTGAACTTCGTCCAGTCGTGGTTAGGTAGCCGCGTCTATTTTGCTTGCCTAATTCACAATCCTGTGGTTAAAATTGTTTCATACTTTTGAGCTCTTTTAACCATTCTTGAATGGTGAATGTTCAAATACCGTGGATAAATCAGATGAAAGGGGAATGTGAAGACAATGTTTTATTTGGACGTTCATGAAGTTCCATCAAGTTCTGTATTCAATGTGTTATAAGCGAGGTCAGTGTTAGCAAACCAGATCAACTTAGTGTGAATCACAACTGCAGTATAATCATACAAGGAGACTATTTCCACATGGGAATTATCAGTAACTATAGTATCAAGAGCCTGATTCTTGGTTCTAAAGATCCACCCAAGAATATTCCATTTAGTATATCGAACCATTCACTAAGTAAATCAACATCTTTACTTTCTGAGGATTAAGTTTTAACTGCATAGCAGAGTAGTGTGTGATTTCAGTTACCTTAATAACATGCTGTATTTTGACAAAACGCCTTACTTTGCGAGCACACAGCACATGGGAGACTAAATATATTAGCCCTCTCAGGTATTAGCCCTCTCAGGTTCACACCAACTTGAGCATATCTATACACATTACTGTGGTGATAAAAATGACAACACTAAAATGGTGGTCAGTTTTAATGACTGGATGTAGGTCGGCATTTTGCTCTCACAACTAGAAATGAACATACATTTGATGACACGACTGTGTCATAATGTAAACTAGTGGACAATACTGTATTTGCCTACTAAAGTCAATCCCAAGACCACACACTTTGTCCGGAAGTGGGAACTCATCTATAAGGGGATGGGGCTAATGGGTTCAGCAGTCAAAATTATTTAGGCCATATAAAGGTTACACACTTGCAAATGTGACACACATGTGACGCCATAAAAACAAAATGATATAAGACTCAAGTACCCCCCAAATAACGAGTAATATAAATAAGCCTTATACTTATCAATAACATAGTGAGTGAGTGAGGTAATATTTAACGTCACATCGGTAATATCTCAGCTATATCGTGATGAAGAACATTTAATACTGAAATGAAATATATGTCTATTATAAAACCTGCCAACGAAGGACAGTACAACAACTAGAATATCACAGATGAGAATATAAAACTAGTAACTATACCTAAAACAATTTATCTATTGAGGACAATACAAGATAAAAATGGGCTATACATTGCTAACAACTGAAGGTAGATCACCATACTAGGGACCATGGGGACTTACAGTACCTTTGCTACCTGCATGGACCCTAGCTGGATTTACATCATCCCCTCAGCCGTCAGAAATTTGGGAAATCTAGCCATGCAAATAAGAAGACACTTATGCTACGATTAAAAACGTGGAAAGCTTGAATTTACTTTGAATGTTTTTGGACTTATGTACCCTCTTATGTACTTATGTAGTTTTACAGTACTTCAGCCCCCTTTGAGGATACAGCCACTAACAAGCACAGTTATGAATTTAATCTTGCAATTTTAAAATATTTATCTATTTACAATTCAGTCAATAAATCTAAGTCTTTTAAAAATACAATGATTGTGTTATTATCCTTCAGAGTTCGTGAATTAAAATACTGATCATAATGTATGACTCTGTTGCAGCCTGTGTTAGAACTAATTCTGGCAACACTGAATCGTTTAATACTTCCGCTGGTGTGCGACAAGGCTGTGTATTAGCCCCGTACTCTTCATATTCTTTATTAATGAACTTGTAGATGATATGTATAAACCATGTAATAATGGAATATTTGTTACTCCCCAAATCAAAGATTTACTTTTACTTTTCTTAGCAGATGATATTGTTACGTATTCATTTATGGTAAACGGACTGCAGAGACAGATAAATATTCTTCAAACATTTTGTGACACATGGGGACTAGAGTTGAATATGGAAAAATCTAATATAGTTGTCTTTAGAAATGGGGGTATAGTGGCACATTCTGAAAAATGGTTATTCCAGGGCAAAAGTATGAATGTTGTTTCATATTATAAATATTTGGGTCTTTTATTTTCTAGCCGATTAAATTGGTCCATGGCATCTAAAACTCTTGCAGCACAAGCTAAGAAGGCATTATTTCCCATTTTCAAACTCTTTAAGGCTAATAAATTTATTTCATTTGACTCAGCTTGCTTACTTTTTGACACTAAAATAGCACCAATATTGTTATATGGATCTGAAATTTGGGGAGTAAACTACTTCGAAGCCATTGAAAATGTGCATGCATCATATTTTAAAAGATTTCTTACTGTAGGTAAATCTGCTTCCAACAAAGCCGTACTTGGCGATACAGGACGCTATAACATGCATATTGAGAGTCAAATGAGAGTTATCAGATACTGGATAAAACTTATAAGAATGCCTGATTACCGCTATCCGTATCAAAGCTATCAATTATTATTATCCCTAGACAAACGTGGAAAGTATTCTTGGGCTTCGGGTGTGCGAAATGTGTTATTTTCGAGCGGGTTGTCTTATGTTTGGTTTAAGCAAGATGTTGGTGATATAAAAATGTTTCTGTCAGCATTTAAACAACGAATAAAAGATATATACATTCAGAATTGGCACGCATCAGTAAATTCATCAAGTTTTCTAAGTCATTATTCACAATGTAAATCGATGTTTGGACCTGAAAAATATATTAGGGTCCTTAATGATAAGTCCCTTTTAAGAATGTTTTGTAAATTTTGAATCTCTCTACATGCCTTAAAAATACAGCGAAAAGATAAAAATACACTAGAAGATTTATCATGTTCTTATTGTGCTTCTGGTAAAACTGAAGACGAACGTCACCTATTATTAGATTGTGAGGCATTCTCTGCCGGCCGAAGGAAGTATTTAAAATGCTTTAATGATGCCCCACAAACGATATATAAAATACTTAAATCTAATAACGATGACTCTATTAAATCAGCTGCCATTTTTATAAAACATTTGATGTCCATCCTTAAATTACATGTAAAACCATAATTTCGTGTCACGTGACCAATATTTGTTAAAAAGAAAAATTAACTGTACTATGGGCCACTGGGCCTTCACTACTGAATAAAACCTGTCTGTCTGTCTGTCTGTCTGTCTGTCTGTCTGACTGTTTAGAAAATGAAGAATGATCGCCTGAGCAATTGGTGCATTTTTTAAAATCACTGGTACAATCTTCTGTTGTGTGTGTCTTCTCACCACAGTGAGCACACACAACAGACCATGTGCAAGTATTCACACCGTGTCCATATTTCTGACATTTAAAACATCTTAGCGGGTTGGGGATGTAGGTATCAACTGGAATATTACAATAGCCTGCCTTCACTGATTTGGGAGCATTAGGACATGAAAAAGTAAACAGATACGTGTTCGTCTTGATGGTTTCGTTGTTTCTGCGAATTGAAAAGCGCTTGACGTAGAGTACACCTTGATCCTTCATTTCAGATCCTATATCAAGTTCCGACATATCATCAAACAATCGGTCGCGATCTCTAACGATGCCTTTGCTGGAGTTCAAGGTTTTGTGTGCAGAGACCGTGACCGGAATGCCCACGAAAGATTTGATGTTCAGCAAATTAGTTGCTTGTTGCTTTTTCCCGCACTCAACTAGTAGGCCACCTGAACGTAAGCGTCTTATGTTCTTCACGTCCCCTGCAATACCCTGAATACCCTTGGACACAGCAAACGGGTTCAACTCCAACGGTGTCTTGTCAGGAGTCTCAATCACGATGAAACGCGGCCAATACTCAATCGATGCAGACGGTTTGTGGTCACTATCAACAGGGTCAAAATCAAGTGGACGTTTTGTTTTTTTTGTTGGATTTTCATAAGCCATGGTTAGTTTGTTTTGGTTCATCATCCGAGCTCCCCACCCACCACGGAGTATCACAAGGACAATGCTAAAAACAAGCGGGCCTCCAGCTTGCAGCACCAAGGATACCCGGATGATATACTCCAGCAGAAGAATTAATAGATTAATAATTCCACCAGACTGGCCCATGAGCCACCGCCTTCTGGCATAGGACTGTAGGCAAATTACAGAACAACATATTTCAAAATAAAAAATGTTTTAGATAATAAAACCAAGTCCAAAGTTACAACAATTCCAAATGATATGTGTGCATTGATAAATATAAAAAGTACTCCATGCACAGGGCTTGGCATGACCAGCCGATTGGTCGAACCGGACCCATTCGACCACCCGTCTAGGTGCAGTCAGGGCCAAAGTGGTGTATTGAGCAACAGGAACACGGTTACAGGCCCCTATTGCCCTCAACCACCAGGATCCCCTCCTCCGCCGACACAGGGACGCAACCCACGGCAAACGGGTTGTGGACCAAATATCCCCCCGGGTCCACTACGGGGGTGTCGGCGAGCTCTTGGCGTTACCCAGCACCCACCACGAGGTGGTGGCTCGCCACGGGTGCCTGATGATGGAGGAACATCGGATGGAGTTACAGCTTTTAATATAGTAGGAAAATGGTCACTTCCACAGAGGTCATCGTGGACTGACCATTCGAATTCCTCTAGTAGTTCTGAATTTGTCAATGACAAGTCAAGAGCAGAGTAGGTCCCTGTCCCAGGGTGTAAATATGTGTTGGAACCATCATTATAAATACATAAATCATTGTCAGAACAAAAGTCCTCCAACAATTTACCTTTATTGGTGTTTGTAGTTACACTATCCCAGAGTGGGTTGTATCCAAATCTCCCATTATAATACAGGGCTTTGGGACTTGGTCATATAGGGCTTGAAGATCAGTTTTGGCAAACGTCGAAGATGGCGAAATATAGAGTGAGCATAGCGTAAACGCTACATGTAAAGTAATTCTCACAGCAACAGCCTGCATATTAGTATTAAGTGAAACAGGGCTTTGAATAACGTTTTGTCTACGGATGACCCGCCAGTGGCTCTATCACCCTGAGGTGAAAAACAATGATATGCATTAAAATGACGAAGGTGGAATGTATCTGTTTGTTTTAAATATGTCTCTTGGAGACATATCGCTGAAGCTGTAAAAATCTTGGACTAATATATGTAATTCATGTAAATTAGTCCTCAATCCTCTGCAGTTCCACTGTACAATATTCTTGGAATGAACTATCTTTTGGGGGGATTTATTGGGGATCTACCCCGCACTCTTTTGGAAGGCGACAGGATGTGTTTTCAGAAACGTCCATGTCTTCAAGAGACCCATATTTATTAAACAACTGAATTTGATGATCCTTTTGCTCGTGTTTAACGTCTTGTGAGCAGATACAGTAACCGGAATTCCAAGAAACGATTCTATGCTCATTAAATTGACTGACTGCTGCCATTTCCCGCACTCAATCTGCAGTGCACCTGAACGTAACCGTTTAATATTCTTAACTTACTCAGCAATACCTTGAATACCTTTGGCAACTGCGAACAGGCACAATTTGAGAGGTGTGTTATCAACAAATTCAATCACAAGAAAGCGTGGCCAAAACTCAATTGATCTGGACGGTCGAAGGTCATCATATCAACATCATTTTCAAGAGGACGTTTGTTTTTTGGGGGGGATTTCATAAGCCATATTTAGGGTTAAGATTTCATCCTCCGAGCTCCCCACCCACCACGGAGTATCACAAGGACAATGCTAAAAGCAAGCGGATCTCCAGCTTGTAGCACCAAGGATACCCGGATGATATATTCCAGCAGAAAAATTAAAAGATTAATAGTTCCACCAGATTGGCCCATGAGCCACCGCCTTCTGGGCATACGACTCTACGCAAAAAAACCAACATTTCACGAGGAGGTGGCTCGCCACGGGTGCCACAATAACATAGATCTAGACCCCTTTTTCCCACAAGCCCACAGCGGGCAGCTGACTGCGCTGTGGGCTGGCCTATTCACTTGACTAAACTAAATGTGTCTAAATGTGAATCTGGCTGAGACAATGACACACAAGAACAGAAAGATTAGAGTGAGTGAGTGAGTTAATATTTTATGTCACATCAGCAATATCTCAGCCATATCGTGACGAGAACAACTAATATCAAAATCAATTATATGTCTACTATAAAACCTGTCAACGACGGACAGTAAAACAACTAGAATATCACAAATGGAATTAAAACTAGCATGGAAAGTTAAAAATAACATCACCATTTGGACAATACGCTATAAAATCAGGCTATAGATCGCCAACAACTGAAGGTAGATCACCATACTAGGACCATAGGGACTTACAGTACCTTTGCTACCTACATGGACCCTAGTTGGATTTACACCAACCCTTCAGCCGCTGGCGAGTGTATAATATGCTAGCCACAATTAAAACAACATGAATACTACGATTAAAAACAGTGGTAGACTTAAATTTACTATCAATGTTTTTGGACTTACGTACCCTCTCAGGAGGACAATAATTTTACAATACTTCAACCCCCTTTGAGGGTACAGCCACTAACAATTCTAGTTACGAATTCAAACTACCAATTATTAATATACATCTTTTTACAGAAACATATTGCTCAACATTCAGTCAAAAAATCAATTTCTTTTAAAAAAAACAAGAATTAAATGAAAACTAACGCTGCTAAAAAGATCCTTCATTGTTTTAACTGAAAAATACATCTCCCTTGTGATGGAGAATTCAACACAGTCAAGCAGAATATGCTTGACTGTAACTCTCTCATCACAAGGGATACAGAAAGGAGGATCCTCACCTTTTAACAGGTACGCATGAGTATATCTAGTGTGTCCAATACGACATCATCGTAGAATAACCTCTTCAAATCTGGACTGACAACCCAAGTGGGTATTACCAATGTAAGGTTTTATCTCATGTAATTTATTCATACCCACTTGGGTGTCCCACTTCTTCTGCATCAGGTCACGGATATAACATCTAATGGTGGCTTTGTAATCACTGTAAGGAATAAGCAGTGGTGTCACAGATTTGTTGAGTGCTGCTTTAGCAGCAAGGTCAGCCACTGTGTTACCAGAGATCCCTACATGGCTAGGTAACCAGCAGAAGACGATGTCGTATTGGCCAGTAGCAAGATCATTTTACAGTTCAATAATTTCTATTAAAAGTGGATGTTTACAAGAAATATTTTTAATAGCCTGAAGGCAAGAAAGAGAGTCGGAATAAATTATATATTGTTTACGTTTAGGGTGTCTTTGAATATATTTCAGGGCTGTTAATATGGCGTTAGCCTCTGCGTTAAAAATAGAACTTATATCGAGTAATCTAGAAGATATTGTTCTGGATCAATGACAGTGGCACAAGCCACAGCGCCACCGTCCTTGGACCCATCTGTAATTAAGGATTTATAATTGCTATATTTATGTTTCAATTGATTATATTCTGGTTTATACTGTAATTCGTTGGTTTCTGATTTTTTAAAAGTACTTAATGTTAGGTCAACTTGTGGCATAACCAATTGCCAAGGAGGAGAAGAAAGAAGACGGGAAGGAGCTATATTTTCCAGCTCAATGCTAGAGGCTGCAAGAAATGGCTTAATTCTGAGCCCAAGAGGCGGAACAAGGGAAGACTTTTGGGTATACAAATCCTCGTAGAGAGGATTAAAGACACAATTAAATGAGGGATTAGACTCATTTGAAGCTAATTTTGTAATGTATTGTAAAGATAGTTTTAAACGACGTAAGTTGAGAGAAGGCTCATCAGCTTCGACGTATAGACTGTCAACAGGAGAGGTTCTAAAAGAACCGAGACAAAGTCTTAGGCCTTGGTGGTGCACAGGATCAAGTAATTTTAGGTTGCTTTGACAAGCTCCACCATATACGATGGAGCCATAATCAAGTTTAGATCGGATTAGTGATCTATATAAGTGAAGAAGGGTAGTTTGATCCCCTCCCCATTTTGAATTTGAAACAACCTTTAATAAATCGAGTGCCTTCAGGCATTTGGCTTTAAGGGATTTAATATGCGGCAAAAAGGTCAAATGTGAGTCGAAAATAAGTCCCAAGAATTTAGCCTCCTTGACCACTTTGATTGGGGTACCACTGAGAAATAGTTCTGGGTCCTTATGGGGTTTCTATTTACGACAGAAGTGTATACAATTGGTTTTTGATTTAGAAAATTTGAAGCCGTTTTCAAGACACCATTTATCTATTTTGTTTAAACAGAGCTGCAGTTGCCGTTCAATAGTATGCATATATTTACCACGGCAAGAATATTAAAATCATCCACAAATAAAAATCCATCTATTAAATCGTTTAAAACTTTAGATAGACTGTTGATCTTGATGCTCAAAAGAGTGACAGACAGAATACTGCCTTGTGGAACACCCTGATCCTGATTGTAATGATCAGACATTGTAGAACCCACGCGGACTTTAAATTGCCTGTTATTTACAAATTTGGCTATGAATTCAGGCAAACGACCTCGCAAACCGAAATCATGTAAATCTCTTAAAATACCATATTTCCAGGTTGTGTCATATGCTTTCTCAAGATCAAAAAAGATAGACACAGCATGTTGTTTATTAATCAGCGCATTTTTAAAAAATGATTCTAAACGCACTAAGTGATCGACTGTACTTCTGTTTTTACGGAAACCACATTGTATATCTGTGATAAGGTTATTAGTTTCCAAGTACCAAACAAGTCGATTATTTATCATGCGTTCCATGGTCTTGCAAACACAGCTAGTTAGTGAAACAGGTCGATAATTGGACGGATCCGTATGATCACGTCCAGGTTTAGGTATTGGTACTACTATGGCGTCACGCCATGAGGGAGGAAAGTTACCCGATGTCCAAATAGCATCAAAAATATTTACAAGAGTTTCAAGGCAGGATGCTGGTAAATGCTTCAGGAGTTGATCATGTATGTTATCAGCTCCTGTAGCAGTATCATGAGCTTGATCAAGAGCAGTATGGAGCTCATGAATAGAAAAAGTTTCATTATAATCTTCCCCATTATCTGAGTTGAAATTAATAGTTTTCTTTTCTTGTTCTTGTTGATACTGCTGGAATTTAGGTAAATAATTAGAAGAGGAAGAATTTAAGTAACTGATCTCCATGTTTAAGGTGATGGACAGTAGATTTAGTACCTTTACCTTTAATTTTCTGGACCATGTTCCATACCTTGGACATTGGTGTCCGAGAATGTATTTTAGACACATAATTTTGCATTTAAAATTTTAAATTTTTTTAAATTATGGACCATAGGATGGCGACGGAAATAATGTTCTGCTTTTTTCCTTGCCTTCCTAGCTTGTTTGCAGTCATCGCTGAACCATGGTTTTCGAATATGTGGAACTGCAGAGGACTTTGGTATACACTCATCAGCTATGGAGTTCAATTCATCAGAAAAACATTTAATAGGATCAGGAACGTCAATAAAACATTCAGGTTTAAGTTTTTCAGCGCACATTGTTTCATATAAAGCCCAGTTAGCCTTTTTAAAATTCCGCCTTGATGATGGAGGAACATCAGATGGAATTACAGCTTTTAATATAGTAGGAAAATGGTCACTTCCACAGAGGTCATTCAAATTCATTAAGTAGTTCTGAATTTGTGAGTGACAAGTCGAGAGCAGAATAGGTCCCTGTCCCAGGGTGTAAATATGTGTTAGAACCGTCATTATATAAGCATAAATCGTTATCTGAACAGAACTCTTCTAATAGTTTACCTTTAGTATTCGTAGTTGTACCGCCCCAGAGTGGGTTATGGCCATTCAAATCTCCCATAATAATACACGGTTTGGGAAGTTGATCGGATAGGGTTTGAAGGTCAGTCTTCTGAAGAGTTGTAGACGGTGAGACATACAAAGAACATAATGTAAGGGTAACATGTAAAGTGAGTCGGACGGCAACTGCTTGAAGATTAGAAGTGAGTGTAATGGGGCTATGGATAACATTCTGTTTGACTAGGATTGAAGATCCTCCAGTGGCTCTGTCACCCGGAGGTGAGAAACAATTATAAGCATTGAAATGACGTAGCTCAAAAAGATCTGTCTGCTTTAAATAAGTCTCCTGCAGACAGACTGCTGATGACGTACAATCCTGGACCAATAACTGTAACTCATTATAATTATGCCTTAGTCCTCTGCAGTTCCACTGTACAATGTTGTGGGAGTAAACTATCTTTTGGGGGGGTTGATTGGGGATCTACCCCGTACTTTCTTTGAGGGCGACAAGCTATGTGCCCTGGGATGGGTGTTATCACACACTTCCATTTCTTCCATTGAACCATATCTATTATATAAT
Organism: Haliotis asinina; assembly: GCF_037392515.1. Classification (NCBI taxonomy): domain Eukaryota; kingdom Metazoa; phylum Mollusca; class Gastropoda; order Lepetellida; family Haliotidae; genus Haliotis; species Haliotis asinina. The sequence continues at coordinate 30,399,218 of NC_090280.1, forward strand.
TTTATCTTATTTTCTTACCCCTTTGGAGCTCGATTTGGTTTAGTAGCCTCCGTTTTTGCTTTGGATTTGGATTTGACATTTTGTTTTTCACTTCCTTCAGACTGAGGTCTAGACTGACGAGAAGCAGTCGACTCGATCTACTGGATAGTACGTGGTGCTATCTGAGTAGAGAGAGGTTCTGGATGCTCCGTATTCACCCATGTCAAGTCTGTCTGACAGGAGTGTGATGAAGTGATCACGGGTGTAGTAGTTCCTTTTGAAGCTGTTTCGGGTGTTTTGGTGATAGAAGCATATGTTTCCGTCTGTTCGGAGGACTGTACAATTTTTTTTGCCTCAGCAAAACTGATGTTTTGAGAAAATTTGATCCTGTTTATTTCCTTATGCTTTTTCCAAACTGGACATTCTTTCGAAAAAGCCGAATGACTTCCTTGACAGTTGGCACATTTTTTATAGTTACTATCACAATCTTCTGTTACATGTGTATTCTCAGCACAGTGAGCACATGTAACAGACAATGTGCAGTTAGAAACGCCATGTCCGTATTTCTGGCACTTAAAGCAGCGGAGAGGATTTGGAATGTATACATCAACATTCAGATTATTTCTTCGTGTTGTAAACTTTTTGACACACGTTACTCCTTGGTCCTTCAACTCAGAAACTATATCAAGCTCAGTCATATCTGAAAGGAGGTGGTCACGGTCTCGGACAATGCCCTTGCTAGTGTTCAATGTTCTGTGAGCTGAAACCAGAACAGGTACTCCAATAAACACATCAATTGATAACAAGTTTGTCGCTTGTTGTTTCCTGTTACACTCAATCAACAGTGAACCACCATTTCTCAAGCGCCTGATGTTTTTTACTTCTCCTGCTATCCCAGAGATTCCTTTAGAAATGGCAAAGGGATTGAGTTTGATAGGAGTCTTATCAAGAGTCTGAATAACTATAAACCGTGGCCAATAATCAACAGATACAGACGGTCGTTCCTGATCATCATTTTCAAGTGGACGTGTTGTTTTTTTGGTAGGGGTTTGGTATTCCATGGTTGAGATTGAATGGTTCACCACCCGAGCTCCCCACCCACCACGGAGTGTCATAAAGACAGTGCTCATCACAAGCACAAGTCTCCGACTTGTAGCACCAGGGATACCCGGATGGTATACTCCAGTAGAAAAAATAAATCATTCTACCAGATTGGCCCATGAGCCACCGCCTTCTGGGTATAGGACTCTAGGCAGAGAGAGAAATAATGTCAAATTCAAATAAATATTTTTAAGCCAAGTCATCTCACAGAACGTTTTCTGAAGTGTCCGAAATTGTGTATCAAAAATGCATACACAGGGCTTGGCACGACCAGCCGATTGGTTGAACCGGGCCCATTCAACCACCCGTCTAGGGGAAGTTAGGGCCAAAGTGGTGTGTTGAGCACAAGGAACACTGGTCCTGCTCCCATGCCCTCAACCACCAGGATTCCCTCCTCCACCAACACAGGGCTGCAACCCACTGCAAACGGGTTGGTGGACCAAAATATGCCCCCGTGTCCACAACGGGGGTGGCGAGCTCTTGGCGTTACCCAGCACCCACCACGAGGAGGTGGCTCGCCACGGATGCCTATACAAAACAGATGATCCTCACCTTATGAAAGGTATGAATGAGTATATCTAGTATGGCCAATACGACATCGTCGTAAAATAACCTCTTCAAATCTGGATTGATAGCCCAAGTAGGTGTAACCAATATACGGTTTTATTTCATGTAATTTATTGATACCTACTTGGGTGTCCCACTTCTTTTACATCAGATCACGTATATAAGTTCTAATGCTCGCTTTGTAATCAAAATATGGAATAAGAAGTGGTGTCACAGATTTGTTGAGTGCTGCCTTGGCAGCAAGATCGGCCATTGTGTTACCCGAAATGCCTATGTGGCTGAGTAACCAACAAAAGACGATGTCGCATTGGCCAGTGGCAAGATTATTACACAATTAAATGTGGATGTTTACATAATAAATTTTTAATTGTCTGAAGACAAGAAAGAGAGTCGGAATAGATTATATATTGTTTACGTTTAAGGTGTCTATGAATATATTTAAGAGCTGTTAATATGACGTTAGCTTCTGCTGTAAAAATAGAACTGTTATCTGGTAATCTAGGAGATATTGTTCTGGATCCAATGACAGTGGCACAAGCCACAGCGCCACCATCCTTGGACCAATCTGTAATTAAGGATTTATAATTGCTATATTTATGTTTCAATTGATGATATTCTTGTTTATCCTGTAATTCATTCGTTTCTGGACCCGTGAAGGTCCCGGGGTAGAATAGGCCTTCAGCAACCCATGCTTGCCATAAAAGGCGACTATGCTTGTCGTAAGAGGCGACTAACGGGATCGGGTGGTCAGACTAGCTGACTTGGTTGACACATGTCATCGGTTCCCAATTGCGCAGATCGATGCTCATGTTGTTGATCACTGGATTGTCTGGTCCAGACTCGATTATTTACAGACCGTCGCCATATAGCTGGAATATTGCTAAGTGCGACGTAAAACTAAACTCACTCACTCACTCACTCATTCGTTTCTGATTTTTTTTTAAATGTCGTTAATGTTAGGTCAACTTGTGGCCTATCTGCCACGGAGGAAAAGAAAGAAGGCGGGAGGGCGCTATATTTTCCAGCTGAATGCTGGCTGAAGAAAGAAAGGGTTTAATTCTGTGTCCTAGAGGTGGAACAAGAGAAGACTTTTTGTTATATAAATCCTCATAAAGAGGGTTAAAGACACAATTAAATGCAGGGTTAGATTTGTTAGAGGCACCCGTGGCGAGCCACCTCCTCGTGGTGGGTGCTGGGTAACGCCAAGAGCTCGCCGACACCCCCGTAGTGGACCCGGGGGGATATTTGGTCCACCAACCCGTTTGCCGTGGGTTGCGGCCCTGTGTCGGCGGAGGAAGGGATCCTGGTGGTTGAGGGCAATAGGAGCTTGCAACCGTGTTCCTGTTGCTCAATACACCACTTTGGCCCTTACTTCACCTAGACGGGTGGTCGAATGGGCCCGGTTCGACCAATCGGCTGGTCATGCCAAGCCCTGTGCATGGGGTATTATTATATTTATCAATGCACATACACCATTTGGAATTGTTGTAAATTTGGACTTGGCTTTATAATCTAAAACATTTTTGAATTTGAAATATGTTGCTCTGCATTTTGCCTAGAGTCCTATGCCAGAAGGCGATGGCTCATGGGCCAATCTGGTAGAATTATTAATCTTTTAATTCTTCTGCTGGAGTATGTCATCCGGGTATCCTTGGTGCTGCGAGCTGGAGGCCCGCTTGCTTTAGCATTGTCCTTGTGATACTCCGTGGTGGGTGGGGAGCTCGGATGATGAACCATATTACCTTAACCATGGCCTACGAAATACCACTTAAAAAAACAAAACGTCCACTTGATATTGACCCTGTTGATACTGACCTGAGACCATCTGCATCGATTGAATATTGGCCACGATTCATTGTGATTGAGACACCTGACAAGACACCGTTAAAACTGAACCCCTTTGCTGTGTCCAAGGGTATTCAGGGTATTGCAGGGGAGGTGAAAAACATTAGACGCTTGCGTTCGGGTGCCCTGCTAGTTGAATGCGGGAAAAAACAACAAGCAACGAACCTCATGAACATAAAATCTTTTGTGGGCATTCCGGTCACGGTCTCTGCTCACAAGACCTTGAATACAAGTAAAGGTATTGTGAGAGATCGTGATCGATTGTTGGATGATATGTCGGAACTTGATATAGGATCTGAAATGAAGGATCAAGGTGTGCTCTATGTCAAGCGCTTTTCAACGCAGAGAAACAACGAAACCATCAAAACGAATACGTACCTGTTTACTTTTTCATCTCCAAATGCACCCAAATCAGTGAAGGCAGGCTACTGTAACATTCCAGTTGATACGTACATCCCCAACCCGCTCAGGTGTTTTAAATGCCAGAAATATGGACACGGTGTGAATACTTGCACATTGTCTGTTGTGTGTGCTCACTGTGGTGAGAAGACACACACAACAGAAGATTGTGACAGTGATTATAAAAAATGCACCAATTGCTCAGGCGACCATTCGTCCTTTTCTAAGCAGTGTCCTATTTGGAAAGAGCAAATGGAGATCAATAAAATAAAATTTACACAAAATATCTCCTTTTCTGAGGCCAAAAAACTGGTAAAGAGATCTGAACTTTCAGAAAGTTATGCTACAGTAGCAAAAACATCATTGGGGTCTAGTTCTAAAACAACGTCAACCACAGGCTGTCAAACTACCTTGACTTGGGTCAGTTGCGACTCTCCACAACATTTGTGCACTGCTATATCATCACAGACTGAGGAATCACTTCCTAATACCTCAAAGACTTCGTCTGATCATAAATCAGCATCTCAGTCACACTCAAAGTCTCAATCTACAGCTGAGAGTCAACAAACGGTGAAAAGTAAACCGAAGCCAAAGCCTGATGCTTCAAAACAACAAAGTGGCAGAGCTCCTAAAGGATCACAAAATAAAATTCAATTGTACAATAAATATGGGTCTCTTGAAGAAATGGACGTTTCTGAAAATGTCCATTCTAGGGCACATAGCTTGTCGCCCTCCAAAAGAGTGCGGGGTAGATCCCCAATAAATCCCCCTAAAAGATAGTTTATTCCAATAATATTGTACAGTGGAACTGCAGAGGATTGAGGACTAATTTACATGAATTACAGCTATTAGTCCAAGATTTTACACCTTCAGCGATATGTCTCCAAGAGACATATTTAAAACAAACAGATACATTTAATTTTCGTCAGTTTAACACATATCATTGTTTTGCACCTCCGGGTGATAACGCCACTGGCGGATCATCCATTCTAGTCAAACAAAACGTTATTCAAAGCCCTGTTTCACTTAATACTAATATGCAGGCTGTTGCAGTGAGAATTACGTTACATGTAGCGTTTACGCTATGCTCTCTTTATATTTCTCCGTCTTCGACGTTTGCTAAAACTGATCTTCAAGCTCTATATGATCAGCTCCCGAAGCTCTGTATTATAATGGGAGATTTAAATGGGCACAACCCACTCTGGGGTAGTATAACTACTAACACTAAAGGGAAATTGTTGGAGGACTTTTGTTCTGACAATGATTTGTGTATTTATAATGATGGTTCCAGCACATATTTACATCCTGGTACAGGGACCTATTCTGCTCTTGACTTGTCTCTGACAACTTCCAAACTACTAAATGAATTCGAATGGTCAGTCCACGATGACCTCTGTGGAAGTGACCATTTTCCTACTATGTTAAAAGCTGTAACTCCATCCGATGTTCCTCCATCATCAAGACGAAATTTTAAAAAGGCTAACTGGGCTTTATATGAAACACTGTGTGATGGAAAACTTAAACCTGAACTTTTTATTGACGTTCCCAATGCTATTAAATGCTTTTCGGATGAACTGAATTCCATAGCTGATGAGTGTATACCAAAGTCCTCTGTAGTTCCACACATAAGAAAACCATGGTTCAACGATGAGTGCAAACAAGCTAGGAAGGCAAGGAAAAAAGCAGAACATTATTTCCGTCGCCATCCTATGGTGCATAATTTAAATAAATTTAAAATTTTAAATGCTAAAGCACGGCGTACTTTTAAACAGAACAAACGCCAATCTTGGCAAAATTATGTATCTAAAATAAATTCTCGGACACCCATGTCCAAGGTATGGAACATGGTCCAGAAAATCAAAGGTAAAGGTACTAAATCTACTGTCCATCATCTTAAACATGGAGATCAATTACATACTGATAAATCAGATATCGCAAATAAATTGGGCGAAACACTCGCTAAACACTCTTCCTCTTCTAATTATTTACCTAAATTCCAGCAGTATCAAAAAGAACAAGAAAAGAAAGCTATTAATTTCAATTCTGATAATGGGGAAGATTATAATGAAACGTTTTCTATTCATGAACTCCATACTGCTCTTGATCAGGCTCATGACACTGCTACAGGAGCTGATAACATACATTATCAACTCCTGAAGCACTTACCAGAATCCTGCCTAGAAACTCTCCTAAATTTTTTGATGATATTTGGACATCGGGTAACTTTCCTCCGTCATGGCGTGACGCCATAGTAGTACCAATACCTAAACCTGGACGTGATCATACGGATCCATCCAATTATCGTCCGATTTCATTAACAAGCTGTGTTTGCAAGACCATGGAACGCATGATAAATAATCGACTTGTTTGGTACTTGGAAACTAATAACCTTATCACAGATATACAATGTGGTTTCCGCAAAAACAGAAGTACAGTCGATCACTTAGTGCGTTTAGAATCATTTGTAAAAAACGCACTGATTAACAAACAACACGCTGTGTCTATCTTTTTTGATCTTGAAAAAGCATATGACACTACTTGGAAATATGGCATTTTACGAGATTTACATGACTTCGGGTTGCGAGATCGTTTGCCTGAATTTATTGCCAAGTTTTTCAATAACAGACAATTCCAGGTCCGCGTGGGCTCTACCCTGTCTGATCATTACAATCAGGATCAGGGTGTTCCACAAGGCAGTATTTTGTCAGTCACTCTTTCTAGCATCAAGATCAACAGTTTATCTAAAGTTTTAAACGATTCAATTGATGGATCGTTATTTGTGGATGATTTTAATATTTCTTGTCGTGGTAAAAATATGCATACCATTGAACGGCAATTGCAGTTGTGTTTAAACAGGATTAATAAATGGTGTCTTGAAAACGGCTTTAAATTTTCTAAATCGAAAACTAATTGCATACATTTTTGTCGAAAATACAAACCACATAAAGACCCTGAACTGTTTCTAAATGGGACGACCATTAAAGTTGTGAAGGAAGCCAAATTCTTGGGTCAAATCTTTGATTCACACTTAACGTTTTTACCACATATTAAATCACTTAGAAGTAAATGCCTGAAGGCTCTTGACTTGTTGAAAGTGGTTTCAAATTCAAAATGGGGAGGGGATCAAGCTACCCTTCTCCATTTATATCGACCACTCGTTCGTTCTAAACTTGATTATGGCTCCATTGTCTATGGTGGAGCCTGCAAAAGCAGTCTTAAACTTCTTGATCCTGTCCATCACCAAGGTCTAAGACTTTGTCTTGGGTCCTTCAGAACTTCACCAATTGACAGTCTTTACGTTGAGGCCGATGAACCATCTCTTGCACAACGCCGTATCAAATTATCTTTACAATATATCATAAAACTATACTCTAACGAATCTAACCCTGCATATAACTGTGTCTTCAATCCCCTTTATGAGGATTTGTATAGCAAAAAGTCTTCTCTTGTTCCACCTCTTGGGCTCAGAATAAAGCAGTTTATTGCTGCTGCTGGTATTGAGCTGAACAATATAGCTCCTTCCCGTCTTCTTTCCTCTCCCCCATGGCAGTTGGTTAGGCCACAGGTTGACCTAACATTAACTACATTTAAAAAATCAGAAACTAATGAATTACAGTATAAACAAGAATATAATCAATTGAAACATACATATAACAATTACAAATCCTTATTTACAGATGGGTCCAAGGACGGTGGTGCAGTGGCTTGTGCTACTGTCATTGGATCCAGAACAATATCTTCTAGATTACCAGATAATAGTTCTATTTTTACAGCAGAAGCTAACGCCATATTAACAGCTCTTAAATATATTCAAAGACACCCTAAACGTAAACAGTATATAATATATTCCGACTCTCTTTCTTGTCTTCAGTCTATTAAAAACATTTCTTGTAAACATCCGCTTTTAATTGAAATTATTGAACTGTATAATACTCTTGCTACTGGCCAATACGACATCGTCTTTTGTTGGTTACCCAGTCACGTAGGTATTTCTGGAAAAGTGATGGCCGATCTTGCTGCCAAGGCAGCACTCAACAAATCTGTGACACCACTTTTTCTTCCATATTCAGATTACAAAGCTTGCATTAGAACGTATGTCCGTGATCTGATGCAGAAGAAGTGGGACACTCAAGTAGGTATCAATAAATTACATGAAATAAAACCGTATATTGGTTACACCTACTTGGGTTGTCAGTCCAGATTTGAGGAGGTCATCATGCGACGATGTCGTATTGGCCACACAAGATATACACATAAATATTTGCTTAAAGGTGAGGATCCTCCGTTTTGTATCCCTTGTGATGGAAGAATCACAGTCAAGCATATCCTGCTTGACTGTGTCGAGTATTCCATCACAAGGGATCAGTATTTTAATTCACGAACTCTGAAGGATCTTTTTAATAACAGAAGCTCTCATTTAATCATTGCATTTTTAAAAGAATTAGATTTATTGTCTGAATTGTAAATAGATAAATATTTTATGATTGGAAGTTTAAATTCAGAACTGTGCTTGTTAGTGGCTGTATCCTCAAAGGGGGTTGAAGTACTGTAAAACTATTGTCCCCCTGAGAGGGTACGTAAGTCCACAAACATTCTAGCAATCTATAGCCCATTTTTATCTTGTATTGTCCTGTATAGATACATTGTTTTAGGTATAGTTACTAGTTTTATATTCTCATCTGTGATATTCTAGTTGTTTTACTGTCTCTTGTTGACAGGTTTTATAATAGATATATATATTTCATTTCAGTATTAAATGTTCTCGTCACGATATGGCTGAGATATTGCCGATGTGACGATAAATATTAACTCACTCACTCACTAGATTTGTTAGAGTATAGTTTTGTAGCATATTGTAAAGATAATTTTATATGTCGCTGAGTCAGAGATGGCTCATCTGCCTCTACATAGAGACTGTCAACGGGAGAAGTTCGAAAAGATCCAAGACATAATCTTAGACCTTGATGATGGATAGAATCTAATATTTTCAGGCTGCCTTTACAGGCTCCACCATATACAATGGAACCATAGTTAAGTTTGGAGCGAATGAGTGATCTGTATAAGTGAAGTAGGGTGGTTTGATCGCCTCCCCATTTTGAGTTGGAAACAACTTTTAACAAGTCGAGTACCTTCAGACATTTAACCTTAAGGGATTTAATATGCAGAAAGAACGTCAAGTGGGAGTCAAATATAAGACCCAGAAACTTGGCCTCCCTTACAACTTTAATAGGTGTGCCGTTTAGATACAGTTCAGGTCCTTGTGTGGTTTGTATTTACGACAGAAATGTATACAGTTAGTTTTAGACTTAGAACATTTAAAGCCGTTTTCCAAACACCATTTATTTATCTTGTTTAGACACAACTGCATTTGCCGTTCAATAGTATGCATGTTTTTACCCTGACATGAAATGTTAAAATCATCCACAAAAACTGATCCATCAATGGAATCGTTTAAAACCTTTGATAAACTGTAAATCTTGATGATGAAAAGTGTAACGGACACCCTGATCCTCACTGTAATGATCAGATATGGTAGAACCCACACGGACCTGAAATTGTCTATTATTTAAAAAGTTGGCTATAAATTGAGGCAATCGGCCTCGCAATCCGAAGTCATGTAAATCTTATAAAATCCCATGTTTCCAAGTGGTGTCATGCTTTTTCCAGATCAAAAAAGATCGAAAAAGATCGACACTGCATGCTGTTTATTAATTATAGCATTCCTGCACAAAAGAGTCTAAACGCACTAAATTATCGATGGTACTTCTGTTTTTTGCAGAAACCACATTGTATATCTGTTATTAGCTTATTTGTTTCCACGTACCAGACAAGTCGACCATTGATCATGCGTTCCATGGTCTTGCAAACACAGCTAAAGTGAAATTGGCCAATAATTTTTAAGGATTAGTCGGATCACGTCCAGGTTTAGGAAGGGGAACAACGATAGCATCACGCCACGATGAAGGAAATTGTCCAGATGTCCAAATATTATCAAATATATGTAAGAGCGTCTCTAAGCATGTATCTGGCAAGTGCTTCAGGAGTTGATAATGTATGTTATCAGTTCCTGAAGCAGTATCATGAGCCTGATCAAGAGCAGTATGAAGCTCATGTAACGAAAAAGTTTCATTATAGTCTTCCCCATTATCTGAAATATAGTTAATAGTTTTCTTTTCTTGCTGTTTTTGATATGTTTGGAACTTAGGTTTTGACGAGGAAGAATGCTTTGCCAAAGTTTCACCAAGTTTATTAGCAATATCGGTTTCATTAGTTAATAACTGGTTTCCATCTTTAAGGTGGTGAATACTAGATTTGGAGCCTGTACCTTTGATTTTTTGGATCATATTCCAGACTTTAGACATAGGCGCATGTGAATTAATGTTTGATACATATCGTTGCCAAGATTGGCGTTTGCTTTGTTTAAATGTATGCCGTGCTTTAGCATTTACAATCTTAAATTTATTCAAATTATTCACCATGGGCTGTCGACGGAAATAGTGTTCTGCCTTTTTCCGTTCCTTTCTAGCTTGTCTACATTGAACCATGATTTGCGAATATGTGGAACTGCAGAGGACCTTGGTATACACTCATGCGCAATAACATTCATTTCATCACAAACACGTTGAACAGCATCAGGAACATTATTAAAAATTTCAGGTTTAAGCCTTTCAAGACACAGAGTTTCATATAAACGCCAGTTAGCCTTTTTGAAGTTCCATCTTGATGATGGAGGAACATCAGATGGATTCACAGGTTTTAGTAATGTTGGGAAATGGTCACTCCCACAGAGGTCATCATGAACTGACCATTCAAATTCATTTACAAGGCTTGAATCAGAAACCGATAAATCAAGGGCTGAATATGTTCCTGTGTCAGGATGTAGATATGTGTTCGACCAATCATTGAAAATACACAAATCATTTTCGGAACAGAACTCCTCTAGTATTTTACCTTTAGCATTAGTGGTTGTACCACCCCAGAGTGGGTTGTGGATATTTACGTCTCCCATAATAACGGTTTCGGGAGTTGGTTATACAAATTTTGAAGTTCGGTCTTCTGAAGTGTGGAAGACGGTGAGATATCTAAAAGCATAGTGTGAGTACAACGTGTAAAGTAATTCGCACGGCCTGGAGCCTAGAGATCAGTATTAAAAATAATAGGGCTCTGAATAATATTCTGGTTTATAAGGATAGAAGCTCCTCCAGTGGCCCTCTTGCCCGGGGGTGAAAAAGAATAGTAAGCATTGAAATGGCGAGGGTCAAAAGTATCCGTCTGCTTTAAATATGTCTCCTGCAGACAGACTGCTGATGGAATAAAGTCATGGATCAATAGCTGTAAATCATTCAAATTATTTTTTGGCCCTCGGCAGTTCCACTGTATAACATTATAAGAAGAAACTATCTTTTGGGGGGGATTTATTGGGGATCTACCCCACACCTTTTTGGAGGGCGACATGCTATGTGCCCTAGAATGGACGTTTTCAGATACGTCCATGTCCTCCAGAGAACCATATCTGTTGTGTAGCTGTATTCTATTTTCCGACCCTTTCGGGGCTCTTCCACTTTGTTTTTTTTTTTTTTTGAGGCCTCATGCTTCAGTTTACTTTTGCTTGTAACAGCTGACTCCGTAGTTTGAGACGATGTGGTAGGATATAATATCTGGGCAGAATCAACCCAAAGTAAAATTTGTTTGACAGCTTGTGGATGAAGTACATAGTTTATGGCTTGATTCAGTTGATGTTTTGAAGCATAACTGTCTGGAAGCTCAGATCTCTTAACAAGGTTTTTGGCATCAGAGAAACTGATCTTTGGGGTAAATTTGATCTTGTTAATTTCTATGTGTTCTTTCCAAATTGGGCACTCTTTCGAAAAAGATGAATGGCTTCCTGAACAGTTGGTGCACTTTTGAAAGGTACTTGTACAATCTTCTGTTGTGTGTGTCTTCTCACCACAGTGGGCACACACAACGGACAATGTACAAGTACACCATGGCCGTGCTTCTGGCATTTAAAACATCTGAGTGGATTGGGAATGTACACGTCAACCTTGCTGTTGCAGTAACCAGCCTTCAATGAATTTGGAGCTGTCGGAGATGAAAAGGAGAAGAGATAAGTGTTGGTGGGAACAGTTTCATTGTTTTTACGGGTCGAAAAGCGTTTGACATAGAGCACACCTTGATCTTTCATCTCGTATGCGATGTCAATTTCTGACATTTCAGCAAATAGTCGATCACGGTCCCTGACGATGCCTTTGCTTGTATTTAAGGTCTTATGAGCAGAGACAGTAACTGGAACGCCAACGAATGATTCGGTACTCATAAGGTTGGCTGATTGCGGTCTTTTAGAGCATTCAACCAGCAGCGCACCTGAACGCAACTTTCTTATGGTTTTGACTTCTCCAGCAATACCCTGAATACCCTTAGATATTGCAAAAGGGTTCAGCTTGAAAGGTGTCTTACCAATAGTTTCAATCACCAGAAAACGTGGCTAGAAATCAATTGATTTGGACGGTTTCAAGAGGACGTTTTTATTTCTTAGTTGGGGTTTCATAAGCCATGTTTAATGTTTATATTTTCATCACCCGAGCTCCCCACCCACGACGGAGTATCACAAGGACAGTGCTCCAACTTGCAGCACCAAGGATACTCGGATGATATAATCAAGCAGAAGAGTTATAAGTAACACATCCACCAGACTGGCCCATGAGCCTCTGGGTATAAGAGTCTAAGCAAAGTTCAAAACATCATATTGAAAAATCTTTAACATTTGATATAAACAAATGTGCCAAGTCCACAAAAAGCCTTTTTCAAAGTAAAATTGTGTAATGACATATAAGTCCATACACAGGGCTCGGCGTCTAGGTGAAGTCAGGGCCGAAGTGGTGTGTTGAGCAATAGGAACACTGGTCCTGCTCCTATTGTCCTCAATCACCAGGATCCCCTCCTCCACTGACACCGGACTGCAACCCACGGCAAACGGGTTGGTGGACCAAATATCCCCCCGGGTCCACTACGGGGGTGTCGGCGAGCTCTTGGCGTTACCCAGCACCCACCACGAGGAGGTGGCTTGCCACGGGTGCCGTTAACAATCAGAGGCTTGACATCAGTCAATGATATGTTTTCAACACACCACAAATGCATTACTAATATAGGTGTGAATAAATCTCTAATAGTGTGAACTACTCTCTGTAATAAGGTGGTGGTGCTGAGACTTGCGGTTGGCTGTCCACAGGACTCCACTATATTGATCTCAGCAAAACAGTTTAACGTGTATCTTCTAGTATGCTGTTGCTTTTCGTGATAAATGCCTGTTGGGATTCTTGTATCCCTTGTTTTATGGACTTTTGTTTCCCATTCTCGCTTATAGAATATGTTTCATGAACCTTAGATCTAATTTCATTTTTAATTTTGTTGTATTTTTCAAGTTCACCTATGATCAAACGAAACTCCTGAGATTTTATTGTCGTAGAGTGTGGTTGAAACATGATCTTATATGGTGTTTAATGTTAATACAGCAAGTATTCTTATTTCATCGTGCGGCTATGACTGTTGTCAACAGCCCAACTCCTACAGTCCCTAATCCCATGCTAGCTGCCATTAGGGTGGTATCAGCGTAATCTATGTAATTTAAAGCTCTATTGTATGTTTTATGTAGTGATTCCGAGATATCATGTTCTTGTTCTAGCGGATGTTTTATTTCCCACATCTGTTTCAGTCGAAATCTGTCTGCACGTCCCTTTATATTTCCTTCATCATCTATGGCTGGATACAGCCCCATTCTCTTTGTCTATAATATAGTTTTCAAATTATGTTTTTTTAATTATCTGTCATTTAAGTTTTGATTGATATACTTTAAGCTTCTAAGGTTTAAATTATCGTCCAGGTAAATGGGGGAGATATTGATAGACGTGTTTTCATCAATAATACGAAACCATCGAGGCTTTTTGATGGTGGATAACCTTGCCTTATGACTCGGCATCGTTTATTCTCATGCTTTTTAAACTAAAATATTCTAAGGCCATCTAAAAGTATTCTTGGCTCGGAATTGTTTACGTCTGAGATATACGTCTATAATTAGTGTTGTGTGTGTTTTCATACCATATGAATTCAGAAACAAATCATGTTGTTAATTGTATATGTACTGTGAATGACTAAACTGGCATTCGAGTCGACTGGTGCTAGCATGTTGTCAGTGAAACCTGGCATTCGTAACACTTGTATAGAATTATCTTTTAAGGGATCAAAGGATGTGAGACGTATGTCGTTGTTAGTAATTTTAGAAATGAGGTCATTTTGATTAAAAACGATGTAAGGGTTTGTTAGTATTATTTTAATTAACCATTCAAGCTCTGTAAAATCTTCTAGTGGCATTCGTTTGTATACGTTATCTTTAAAGTATAAGAGGTATGGGGTAGCTTCCTCACCGGGTAAATTGAATCTCTTTGTGTCTCCTAGATCTCTGAGTGTTACATTAGAGCTTACCATCGTTTATAAAACTGTTAGAAAACAGTTTTTTGTTTTTCTGATAATGTCTCAAGCGTAAACTTTAAACTAATAAAATTGATGTGCTCGGTTAGAAAAATCTTGGTTAGAGATACAGTATCTTCCACTAACACTGTGACACCTTGCAAACTGGTGCGTGAATCACCCCCCCAACCACACGTAAATTGAGCAAACGCGACCTTGTTGTTTTTTTTAGCCCATCGGAGTTTGATACCTTTCACGATCTCAATATCGATCTGTGGTGGTTCACCTAGGTAGACCTGAATGACTAGCGAGGAATTCTCTGGGAGACATTCCATGATGGTAGTCACACCATCGAATTCAGTAACCAACTGTAATACCGCGCTATCTCCGGGTTTACACGACAGCATGTGGACTGCTCTACTCGAGACTGGTGTGATGATTACACTGCGTCTTTGTGATGGGACGTATGCCATGAGCAGGATTCCGTTGTTTATGACTTTGTTTAGGTAGTGGTCTTTGTAATCCATGAAAATGTATGGAGAAATTAGTGTTATGTTGAGAAGCCAGTTGATTTGAGATGGTGACATCATCCACCTGTTGTCGTCAGTGAGCATTAGATAGTACGGTTTGTTTTGATCAGCGTTGTTTGGTCTATCAAAGTCTTCTAAATCAAACAATTTGGGTATATTCTCTCCATTCATCCGCATCACTGCGAAACTATATCATATCATGTATTAATGTCAGA
The DNA here is from genome assembly GCF_037392515.1 of Haliotis asinina. Lineage (NCBI taxonomy): Eukaryota > Metazoa > Mollusca > Gastropoda > Lepetellida > Haliotidae > Haliotis > Haliotis asinina. The sequence goes on from NC_090280.1 coordinate 30,414,318, forward strand.
TCCCGATGTATCTAGGTTGAAATTACTACCGCTGGTGGGAACTTCAACTCGTTTGTAAATGCAGTTCATAAGCTTAAAAGCGTATATTTTAACATCTATCCCTGTGGCATCAAACCCGCTACTATCACCTAGGTCTGATAAACTCGTTTTAACACATCTTTTTATTCGTATTCCTGGCCCTTGATTACTAGCCATTTTGTACATGTAGTGTTATGCTTAGGTAACCTCTCTGTATAGGATTAGTTTTGGTGTCTAAAATTGATACATTTAATCCAGGAATATTACCATTTGTTCATTGTTTATACTGACTCGGTGCGACCCTCACTGTATGTTTTTGTTTTAACCAGGATAGTCCTCAACAACTTGGAAGGACGGTCATTTTGTATATTTTCCGTTGTGTTAAGCTGATCCAGATGAATGCATAGCTCACAGCATGGGATTAACTGTGGGCACAAAAACACTAGTGATGGAATCATGAGGTAATATTTCATTACCTGGAAGAAGCCCTAGTAATTCAGAAAACGCATCATTCAATCTCAGTATGTTTTTTCCAATGTATAAGCTCACTCTTCCGTTTAAGTCAGTTATGCTACGTTCACATCCTATGGGTTTGCAAACGTCATCGTTGAGAGAACACACACTATAGTAACCATCAGTTATTTTGTTTTGCACTCCATTGATGAACAATTCATGAGTTATGTGGTTGACGTTTATCCATCATGGGTAGTAGGTGATATCACATAATGCTATTTCGAGTTGCCAGACATGTTATCAGTGGCATGTGTAAGTTGAATTGACTCACCATTCATTGTATCTGGAAGCGTAATGTACATATTATAGTATAAATTATATATAATAATATGCATAAACCCAACAACATAAACGCCTCCGACTTCACATACATGTAAATCGTGGTGAATGCGGATGGCACGAGTTTAAAACAGCCTTTATTGATATCTTCAAAAACTATAACCCTAACCCTGTAAGCATGTGTACCACTCGGGTAAAAGGATAAATAAGCAAAGGATGTAATTTGCTATATAAGAGTATACATCTAAGACTACTATTGAAGTTGGACACGATTACTATACCACGCAAATGTGCCGATAAATTTGACGATCTGGCAATGAGAATCTTTCTTTGAGCCATAATCACGAAAACGTTTCGTCCCTGCTTTGCATCTAATGTTTGTAAACAAATACACATGGTAATTTATTTATAGTGGCTTCAATCACCCCGGAACTACCGGACGTTGTTATGTTATTTTGATGGATGTGTTACCACAGTTAGATGACGTTCGTATGATGTTATCTACATTAAAGAAAAACCGTTCTACATTTTTTCTCCACTCTGAATGTTTCTGGATAGGTATTCCTCTTTCAATACTATTAGATGCAGGTCCCGGCTTTAATGCATTTTTATTTCGTCAGTTGGACATCTAGCTCTAGTTCACATTTCACACATTTGGGCTATCATTCATGCGGCTGGACTTCGAAGACCAAGAACATGGTTCGCCCGTTATTTCATTTTAGTTGCCTTCTGTTTCTTTAAATACACTTTTTCTATTTATCAAGAAAAAAGGTTCCCATGATATTACAACACTAATATTTATAATACAAGCTCTCTCACAAGCATATTATGAGCGCTTCTACCTCCATTCACTTTGCAACCATACCACAGTGTCCAGAAAAGTTTATGCATGTTGAAAATTCTCATAACCATTGATTACAATGGATAATGTTAAGAAAATCAAAGTTATCTTAGCTAATTGTAGAGGACTTGCAGACAAATCTAAAATAAAAGAATTAATGATCGTACACCGGAAAAAACTACACTCAATCATATGTCTACAAGATATTCATATTGATAAATCTACTTGCAATACCATGAGAAACGAATGGGGTTTACAATCCATAATTCCACCTTTTAAATCTAATTCCAGAGGAGTGGCCCTTCTTTTTAACAATGATATTAAGCTTAAAATACATAAGACCTTAATAGATGAAAACTGAAATTATATAATAGCTGATTTAACAATAGAGGATAAAAGACTAACGCTAACTAAACTCTACTGTCCTAATATCCTGTTTTAGAATTTAATGAATCTTATAATCTTATTGATGTATGGAGGATTATAAATGATAAATGCAGAAAATACACCTGGTGGAAAAACATCCCAGACAACAAGCCAGACTTGATTTCTTTATTGTATCACAGGATATATTTGATATAACTCTAGATTCAGTCATTTTGCCAGGCTATAAAATTGATCACTCAACAATTACATAAACCTTTAGGCCAGGAACAATGACATGGATATTGGAAGTTTAATATTTTTTTGCTGTTTAATCCTGAATACGGAAACTTAGTCAGATCTATTTTATGACAGTTCAGGAATATGCAACAGAAAAAAATTGATGATCTTATTAACACAGAAAATATTATACTTACTATTTATAACTCCTTATTTCTGGAAACGTTATTAATGAAAATACGAGGAAAGACTACATCTTTTTCATCCTACTTGAAGAAAACAAAAGAAAAAAAAAATACAGGCCAGTTAGAATTAAAAAAAAAACAAGTTGGAGATACTATAAGAAAAAAGGTAGTATAAGTAATATGAATATGATTTAAAACCCTCATTACTTATACTACTAAAAACTTTCAAACATAGATTAAGAATATTTGAGTGAACTATCAAAATATAAGAGAGAAATGGAAGAAATTAAAAATGAGGAAATGAAAGGAATACAAATCCGAAACCGAATTCTTTGGTACGAAGGAGAAAAACCTTCAAAATGTTTCTGCCACCTGAAAAATAGAACATTCACCCAAAAATCAATCAACAAGTTAGTAACTAATGATAATAGTGAAATTACTGACAGCAAGTCAATACTGAATGAACTAGAACTATTTTACAAAAATCTGTATATCTCTTACAAACAATATGAGGAAAATTGTTTCAACGATATTAATGCTCCAATTTTAAACCAAACACAGAGGGACTATCTTGAAAGAGAAATGGGTTTAGATGAAATTAGTAATACAGTGTACAGAATGAAGAATAATAAAAACCCAGGGATTTATGGTTTTCCTATTGATTTCTGTAAATTGTTTCGGAAAGAGTTAAAACATGGATTTATAGATTGTGAATTGGAAAAGAGGTGTTATTACCTGTACTCCAAAACCCAATAAAGATAGGACATTACTTAAAAACTGGAGACTAATCACTTTACTTAATACTATTTACAAAATTATCAGCTCCTGTATAGAACAGAGATTAAAAACTAATCTAGACGAACCCATTCACTCTAACCAAACTGGTTTTATACCAGGGAGGACAATTAGTGAAAATACAAGATTATTATATGATATTATATTCGAAACAAAGAAACAGAACATCCCTGGCTAATCCTTATTGATTTTGAAAAAGCGTTTGATTCTGTTTCAAAAGATTTTATCAATCTAGTCCTCCATAATTTCGAATTTGGCCCCAAACCTGATAGGATGGATAAATACATTAACTTATGAAACAACATCCAACATGGTAACCTATCTGAGTCTTTTTCAAATGAAAACGGATGTAGACAAGAAGACCCTTTATCACCATATCTTTTCCTCTTTGCAACTGAGATTCTTGAGAATGATTGATATTAAAACATTTATAGACGCTTTGAAATTATCTACGTTACGACGATATTTCGGAAAAGGTGATAAGGAAAATCCATGCAACATACCTTTCAAAGACATATTTAATGTAGGAGCAAATTTTGATGCCTACATAAAGATTGAAAACCCTTTTTGGCAGGATGTACTAAAAGCATTTCAACTATTTCACCAAAAACATTATATTGACCCAAATAACATCAGTAAAATTTGATCCCAACCATATTTGGTTTAATCACAATTTCAAAAGTTCATTAAACTATGTAAAGAATTGGGCAGATAAAGGGAGTTTTAGTATTAGGGATCTCTGTGATGAAAATGGATTATTGTCATTGGAATCTTTAAAAGAAATATATGATATCCAAGGTACTCTTTTGTATTATAGATATTTACTACATATATTTCCAAACTCTTGGAAAATACTCTAAACCAATGTCATTTAATACCAGTCTGGGATTTAAATATTAACCATTGCCAAATTTGTCTCATAAAACATGTAAAGGATGCAGAACGTTTTATGATAAACTTATTTCCAATAATATATACCAAAATGTTTGTAAAAGGTGACAGCTATTGTTCCCGGAAACAGACTTTGACTGGGAAAAAATATTTACAGGATACAGAAAAGGTTTGCAAGACACAAAACTCATAGATTTACAATATAGATTTCTGCAAGGTGCTATTTATACTAAAAGAGAATTGCTTAAAATGAAGAGAGTTGATATATGCTTTTTCTGCAAGGATCTAAATGAGGGTGTTTGTCACGTGTACTGGGAATGCGAAGTGACACAAACCTTTTGGAGAATATTACAAATTTGGCTTAACAGTTCATTCCCTCATCCATTTCACTTTACAAAACATATGGTTTGGTTTGGTACTCTACACCGAAATACATTACTAAATCACATCATCATTGCACCCAAAAGACACATTATGTATGTAGTTTTAAGAATATACATCCTGATATAACTTCATTTACAAAAACCCTAAAAGAAATATTCTTTGTCGAGAAACATATATGCCAAACAAATAATAAGTAAGACCATTTCAATCATAAATGGGTCCCTCTTTTCCCAGTACCTGGATAGATTTGAATGTTTCTACATATCTGACATATATCACCTATATCAACCTGTATATGTCCATTATCATAATGTCTATATAATTTCTGTATATCATCCATCGATATGTACCTGTGCTTTGTACATGACACTATATGTAATCACGTGAACCAATAAAAAAATAAATAAAAGAATTAAAATAAATAAAGACATAAAAATGTCGTCTAACATAAGTTGTTTTTTTTCTAAATGTTTGTAACTACTGTCTAAAATAACAACTTTGGCATCTTTGACACCCCGCTGTGCTCTGTATGCAAATTGAAGAGGGTCAAGAGGGTGTCCAACATTACACATCAGAATATTTAGCACGATCCTCTTGAAGCACTTCATAGCTATAGACGTTTAGGCGACCGGTCTAAAGTCATTCAACACAGAAGGGTTCGTTTTCTTTGGTACAGGGATTATTTTATACGTTTTCCATATTTCTGGTATGATATGCTGATCGAAGGAGAGTTGACATAGGCGAATAAAAACATCACAGAGCTGGTCACAACACCAAAGAGGTACAGCAAAGAAGGGACTGGCACTAGTTCAAGAGTTGAAAGGTAAGGCAAAACAGTCTATCCTACAAATTCCATTTGATGAATTGAAGAAGACGTATATATTGGACAAATGTTTAAAAGAATTGGATAAGTTCTACATAAAAGACAGCGTAGGTGCGGCGTACATAGCTTTCTCAGAATTTTGTAGTCTCAATGAATGAAAAATACCTGGAAATTCATCCTCCAACTTCTCTGTACTAAGTAAACTTTCTGGAAAAACAGTGACAATTGGATCAGTACCAACTATTCTGACTCAAGCTTAGACTGAAAAGTATGTGATTGCTTGCCACTAGAATTTGAACCTGTTACTGAAATAAATTTCACAAAAGGTCTCAAATGTCAACTGAATTCTATCCCGGGCGAGACCTCAATTGTGTTACAGGAAATAATTTGTTGTGACAAAAGCACAATAAATCTTCTCAGAACCCGCACAATATAATACCGACAATTCTAAAATATTCAGTATTATGTACTGACCAAAGAGCAAGATACAGTGATTAACAATAGAGGCTTTTAGTACCATGCAGCTGAGTGAAATCTAAAGTAATGGGTCACAAATGTAATGTCAACTCACCGAAGTCTTGGTTTCATTTAGAAAGAGTTATTCTAAATGTTACGTAGCAAGTGTTCTTGAATGTAGATGAACGTTGGCGAAGAGGCAGATAGATGTAGATGGGCCGAATGATGACATAACTCCTGTATATGTACGTGTGTGTGTGTGTGTGGTCAACACAACAACCAGCCTTATGTACACACAGTCACCGACTCTTGAGCATTCCAGCAAAGCAAACCTTCGCGATTGGCATTGTGTTTACCAACAGTAAAAACACTAAAAGGAGGCAACTCTTAAGCGATACCTTAAAAGCGTGCCGTTAAAACACTATTAGCAATGATAGGAAATGTGACCCACGATAACTATCACTCAAAACGCTCAACATTATGACATACTGTGTGTGGAACAGAACAGCAATCAGTGTATGCCCTTCCTTGGCACAAAGAGCATGTGTGAAAGACATGATGGTATGGTCCCCCGCTTTTACTACCGTTTGCGCCATGTCTGTGGCTTTGACCCCGAGGTTCATTAGGAGACAAACCTACTACAGGAGGTTTATCTCCATTCTACCATGACAATCGTACTTCCTCGCTCTGCGGAGTGAGTGAGTGAGTGAGTGAGTTAATGTTTAACGTCACATCGGCAATATATCAGCCATATCGTGACGAGAACATTTAAATTAAATATATGCATATGGAAAAATCTGTCAACGAAGGACAGTAAAACAACTAGCATATCACAAGAATGAAGATTTTATGGATATCAACTTCTTTATGAGAGAACACAACGTTTCGGAGTTAATGCTTACTCCTTCATCAGGTGATTGAGAAAGGGATACAGAGGTGTATTTATATGTACAGGTAAAACAATAACAAAGTAACAAGTGGAATGAGTTAACGAAAGCTAGTATAAACAAGCACTGATAGGAAGCCGATAGTTAAAGATAACAATGATGGAAGCCAACGGTAATGCATTACAGTTGATTGGATATGTTTACATAACATGATTGGGGATAAGGATGGAAGCCAATGGTGATACATTACGCATGATAGGATGATGTACATAACACACGATAGGGGGTGAGCATGTTTACATGAGGGTTGGTGATGTACAAACACAAGTATGTACTCGGGTAGATAGGCTATACATGAATTACATAGATAGAATGTACACAGGTAGATGAGATTAATTTATCAATAAGTCCCAGGCACTTGGTAGGTACACTCCTTGGTCGCGGTTGATGGCTGGTTTCTGTCTCCGGATCTCGATGGCCTCTTGCAGTTTCCTTTGGCGCCAGTTGTTGTTGTTGGTAGATAGTATCCTAGTGTCCTCCCATCGAATTGAGTGTTCAGGGTTCTTGAGAATATGTTCAGAGATGGCCGATTTCTGGTCGAGTTTCCTGACTGAGGTCTGATGTTCCTTCTTTCTGGTGTTGATTGGTCTCAGCGTTTCTCCAATGTATAGGTCGCCACAGTTGCAAGGGATCTGGTAGATGCATCCTCTCGGGTTAGGGTGTTGACAGCTGGGTCCTTTACCGTTGGCTTTTAGGTAGGTCTTGATGGTCTTGCCACTGGAGAAGGTGACATCGATGCTGGCTTTGGTCTTGATGAGGCGTGATATTTGATGACTGATGGGGCCAAAGTAGGGTATGGTTACTCTGATGGGTGATGGAGAAGGTTTGGGGCGGGGTTCTCGGTCCTTAAGGGTCTTGTTGATGGTGGCTGTGACGAGCTGGGGAGGGTACCCGTTGAGTGTGGTGAATGTCTTTCTGAGGTGGTCCAGTTCATTGTTTAGGGCATCGGGGTGGCAGAGGGCTTTGGCACGTCTGGTAAGGGTGGCGATGATAGCTTGCTTGATCTGAGGGTGGTGGCAGGAGTTGTAGTGGATGTACTGGTCGGTGTGCGTCGGCTTGCGGTATACTGAGGTTCTAAGTCCATCGTCTGTGGTGTGGAGGGATACATCAAGGAAGGGCAGGTGTTGGTTGGTCTCAGTCTCCATGGTGAACTTGATTCTTGGATGTTGGTCGTTGAGGTGGTTGAGGAGCTCATTGGGGTCGTTGTCATAGGCGATGGTGGTGAAGGTGTCGTCGACTTTGCGGTACCAACAGAGGTACCAATCATGTTATGTAAACATATCCAATCAACTGTAATGCATTACCGTTGGCTTCCATCATTGTTATCTTTAACTATCGGCTTCCTATCAGTGCTTGTTTATACTAGCTTTCGTTAACTCATTCCACTTGTTACTTTGTTATTGTTTTACCTGTACATATAAATACACCTCTGTATCCCTTTCTCAATCACCTGATGAAGGAGTAAGCATTAACTCCGAAACGTTGTGTTCTCTCATAAAGAAGTTGATATCCATAAAATCTTCATTCTTATGTATTTACACTTCTAAATGACATTCAAAGACTTGATACGACATCAACATGGAGATGATGCAGTCACATCCATCAACAGGTACAACCGCTCTATTAGCAAAATTGTGAAAACCAGTAATCATCTGACTTTCCTGTTACGATGCCGAGACAACAACCTCGTTCCCAGAGGATTTCAACTGTCATCTCCTGTCCCTCGCTCACCTGCCATCAACAAGATACTCCACAATGCCAGCACCAGAATAGTCAAGCACCAGATACAGCACCTACGCCGCCACAAGTCCCATCTCCATAAAGACATTGAAACCAGCAGTAGCCACCTACAAGACACCCTCGAGTCTGACCTCTACCACAAGACCCAGTTCTTAGCAGAGAAGACCAAGCAGCACCTCCATGAGAAAGTGAAAACTACCCACATCACCAAGTTCACCCAGTTACAACGTCCTTCCACCTCCAACATTCCCGAAGCTGACAACAACAACACCAACCTCAAGACTGTCATCAACCTCAGCAGCAAGCCTCTCACACCATCTCAGACATCCCTCCTTGCTAAAGGCCTGAAGTATGTCCCAGTCGCCGCCAAGATCAACACAGATGCCTTCATCACCAGCATTGAAAGTGGACTTCAACAACTGGCTCCCAATGGCAACGTAGACTACCTCCGACACCAGATTATAGACACCATCAAGCAAGCTCCCAAGCCCCGCCCCAACCTCACGCACCAAGAGAGACAGGCCATCACCGAACTCAAGAAGGATGACAGCATCACCATCACCGAAGCTGACAAGGGCAAAGCAGCAGTCATCATGGACACCCCGGAATTCCTCCAGCTCGTCAACAACAGCCTCTCAGACACCACCACCTACCTCAATATCAAGAAAGATCCGACGGCCAGACTGGAAAGACAACACAAGAAAACCCTGAAGGACCTCCATGAGAAGAGAGAAATCAACGACATCATCTTCAACCAGCTGAACCCTATCAACTCCCAAGCCCCATACGGAAGAGCCACCATCAAGATCCACAAGAACCCGCCCAAAGCCCGGATCCTAGTCTGCTCAAGAGGTTCAGTTTTCTACAACACCGCCCAGTTCCTCACACGTCTCCTCGCTCCACTTGGCAAAGATGGCAAGTCCTACATCAGCGACTCTTCATCCTTTGTCAACCAGCTGAAAGAATCCAACCCCACAGGCACCATGGTCAGCTACGACGTCGTGGACCTCTTCACCAACATCCCACTAGAAGAAGCCCTGGACATCCTTCGCAGCAAGTTAGCCAACCGGATAGATGACTTGGACACCCAGCTCACCATAGACAGCATCATCAAGCTCGCCCGCAGCTGCTTTGACACCTCCTACTTCACATTCAATGGTAAGATATACAAGCAGATCCACGGTCTCCCCATGGGCTCACCTCTTTCTCCTCTCATTACAGAAATCTTCATGACCTCCTTCGAGGAAGCAGCCCTCTCCACAGCTCCGTTCCAGCCCCTCTGTTGGTACCGCAAAGTCGACGACACCTTCACCACCATCGCCTATGACAACGACCCCAATGAGCTCCTCAACCACCTCAACGACCAACATCCAAGAATCAAGTTCACCATGGAGACTGAGACCAACCAACACCTGCCCTTCCTTGATGTATCCCTCCACACCACAGACGATGGACTTAGAACCTCAGTATACCGCAAGCCGACGCACACCGACCAGTACATCCACTACAACTCCTGCCACCACCCTCAGATCAAGCAAGCTATCATCGCCACCCTTACCAGACGTGCCAAAGCCCTCTGCCACCCCGATGCCCTAAACAATGAACTGGACCACCTCAGAAAGACATTCACCACACTCAACGGGTACCCTCCCCAGCTCGTCACAGCCACCATCAACAAGACCCTTAAGGACCGAGAACCCCGCCCCAAACCTTCTCCATCACCCATCAGAGTAACCATACCCTACTTTGGCCCCATCAGTCATCAAATATCACGCCTCATCAAGACCAAAGCCAGCATCGATGTCACCTTCTCCAGTGGCAAGACCATCAAGACCTACCTAAAAGCCAACGGTAAAGGACCCAGCTGTCAACACCCTAACCCGAGAGGATGCATCTACCAGATCCCTTGCAACTGTGGCGACCTATACATTGGAGAAACGCTGAGACCAATCAACATCAACACCAGAAAGAAGGAACATCAGACCTCAGTCAGGAAACTCGACCAGAAATCGGCCATCTCTGAACATATTCTCAAGAACCCTGAACACTCAATTCGATGGGAGGACACTAGGATACTATCTACCAACAACAACAACTGGCGCCAAAGGAAACTGCAAGAGGCCATCGAGATCCGGAGACAGAAACCAGCCATCAACCGCGACCAAGGAGTGTACCTACCAAGTGCCTGGGACTTATTGATAAATTAATCTCATCTACCTGTGTACATTCTATCTATGTAATTCATGTATAGCCTATCTACCCGAGTACATACTTGTGTTTGTACATCACCAACCCTCATGTAAACATGCTCACCCCCTATCGTGTGTTATGTACATCATCCTATCATGCGTAATGTATCACCATTGGCTTCCATCCTTATCCCCAATCATGTTATGTAAACATATCCAATCAACTGTAATGCATTACCGTTGGCTTCCATCATTGTTATCTTTAACTATCGGCTTCCTATCAGTGCTTGTTTATACTAGCTTTCGTTAACTCATTCCACTTGTTACTTTGTTATTGTTTTACCTGTACATATAAATACACCTCTGTATCCCTTTCTCAATCACCTGATGAAGGAGTAAGCATTAACTCCGAAACGTTGTGTTCTCTCATAAAGAAGTTGATATCCATAAAATCTTCATTCTTATGTATTTACACTTCTAAATGACATTCAAAGACTAGCATATCACAATTTTAATTAAAACTAGTATGGAAAGTTAAAACTAATAGCACTATTTAGACAATACATAATAAAAACAGACTATAGATCGCCAACAAGTGAAGGCAGACCACCATACTAGGGACCATGGGGACTTACAGTACCTTTGCTACCTACATGGACCCTAGTTGGATTTACATCATCCCCTCAGCTGCTGGCGATTGTACGAAAGGTTAGCCAAAATTAAAATAACATGAATACTACGATTAAAAACCTGGTAGACGTAAATTTACTGTGAATGTTTGTGGACTTACGTACCCTCTCAGGAGGACAATAATTTTACAATACTTCAACCCCCTTTGAGGGTACAGCCACCAACAATTCAAGTTACTAATCCAAACTACCAATCATTACATCTATTTACAGAAACATACTATTCAAAATTCACCCAAAAAATCAATTTCTTTTAAAAAACCTATAATAAAATGGGAATTTACGTTGGTAAAAAGATCCTTCATTGTTTTAACTGTAAAATATTTATCCCTTGTGATGGAGAATTCAACACAGTCAAGCAGAATATGCTTGACCGTGACTCTCTCTCATCACAAGGGATGCAAAATCGAGGATCCTCAACTTTCAACAGGTATGCATGAGTATATCTAGTGTGGCCAATACGACATCGTCGTAGTATGACATCTTCAAATCTGGACTGATAACCCAAGTGGGTATAACCAATGTAAGGTTTTATCTCATGTAATTTATTTATACCCACTTGGGTGTCCCACTTCTTTTGCATCAGATCACGGATATAAGATCTAATGGTGGCTTTGTAATCACTGTAGGGAATAAGAAGCGGTGTCACAGATTTGTTTAGTGCTGCCTTGGCAGCAAGATCGGCCATTGTGTTCCCTGAAATGCCTACATGGCTGGGTAACCAACAGAAGACGATGTCGTATTGGCCACTAGCAAGATTATTATACAATTCAATAATGTCAATTAAAAGTGGATGTTTACATGATAAATTTTTAATCGCCTGGAGACAAGAAAGAGAGTCTGAATAGATTATATATTGTTTACGTTTAGGGTGTCTTTGAATATATTTAAGGGCTGTTAATATGGCGTTAGCTTCAGCTGTAAAAATAGAACTACCATCTGGTGATCTAGAAGATATTGTTCTGGATCCAATGACAGTGGCACAAGCCACAGCGCCACCATCCTTGGATCCATCTGTAAATAAGGATATATAATATATAATATATATAATTGCTATATTTATGATTTAATTGATTATATTCTTGCTTATATTGTAATTCATTAGTCTCTGATTTTTTAAATGTCGTCAATGTTAGGTCTACTTGAGGCCTGACCAACTGCCAGGGAGGAGAAGAAAGAAGACGGGAGGGAGCTATGTTTTCCAGCTGAATCCCAGCAGCAGAAAGAAAGGGTTTAATTCTATGTCCCAGAGGCGGGACAAGAGAAGACTTTTTGTTGTATAAATCCTCATAAAAGGGATTGAAAACACAGTTATATGCAGGGTTAGAATGATTAGAGTAAAATTTAGTAATGTATTGTAAAGCTAACTTTATACGGCGCTGCTCAAGAGAAGGTTCATCAGCCTCAACATAGAGACTGTCAATAGGTGAAGTTCTAAAAGATCCAAGACAAAGTCTCAGACCTTGATGATGGACAGGATCAAGAAGTTTAAGATTGCTTTTGCAGGCTCCACCGTAAACGATTGAGCCATAATCAAGTTTAGAACGAACTAGTGATCGATAGAGATGGAGAAGGGTAGCTTCCCCATTTTGAATTTGAAACAACTTTCAACAAGTCAAGTGCTTTCAGGCATTTAGTTTTAAGTGATTTAATATGTGGTAAAAAAGTTAAATGTGAATCAAAGATTAGACCCAAGAACTTGGCTTCCTTCACAACTTTAATGGGCGTCCCATCTAGAGACAGTTCAGGGTCTTTATGGGGTTTATATTTACGACAAAAATGTATGCAGTTAGTTTTCGATTTAGAAAATTTAAAGCCGTTTTCAAGACACCATTTATTAATCTTGTTTAAACACAACTGTAGTTGCCGTTCAATGGTATGCATATTTTTACCACGACAAGAAATATTAAAATCATCCACAAATAACGATCCATCAATTGAATCGTTTAAAACTTTTGATAAACTGTTGATCTTGATGCTAAAAAGAGTGACAGACAGAATACTGCCTTGTTGAACATCCTGATTGTAATGGTCAGACAGGGTAGAACCCACACGGACCTGGAATTGTCTGTCATTTAAAAAGTTGGCAATAAATTTAGGCAAACGACCTCGCAAGCCAAAGTCATGTAAATCTCTCAAAATGCCATATTTCCAGGTGGTGTCATATGCTTTTTCAAGATCAAAAAAGATAGACACAGCATGTTGTTTATTAATTAGTGCGTTTTTAACAAATAATTCCAGTCGCACTAAGTGGTCGACAGTACTTCTGTTTTTACGGAAACCACACTGTATATCTGTTATGAGATTATTTGTTTCCAAGTACCAAACAAGTCGATTATTTATCATGCGTTCCATGGTCTTGCAAACACAGCTCGTTAATGAAATCGTACGATAATTGGATGGATCTATATGATCACGTCCAGGTTTAGGTATTGGTACCACTATGGCATCACGCCATGAAGGAGGAAAGTTACCCGATGTCCAAATATCATCAAAAATACTTAGGAGAGTTTCCAGACAGGATTCTGGTAAATGTTTCAGGAGTTGATAATGGATGTTATCAGCTCCTGTAGCAGTATCATGGGCTTGATCAAGAGCAGTATGGAGTTCATGAATAGAAAACGTTTCATTATAATCTTCCCCGTTATCAGAATTGAAATTAATAATTTTCTTTTCTTGTTGTTTTTGATATTGCTGAAATTTAGGTGTATAATTCGAAGAGGAAGAATGCTTAGCGAGAGTTTCACCCAGTTTATTCGCAATATCTGACTTATCAGTAAGTAATTGATCTCCATGTTTAAGATGATGGACACTAGATTTAGTACCTCTACCTTCAATTTTCTGGACCATGTTCCATACCTTGGACATAGGTGTCCGAGAATTTATTTTGGATACATAATTTTGCCAAGATTGGCGTTTGTTCTGTTTAAAAGTACGCCGCGCTTTAGCATTTAAAATTTTAAATTTATTTAAATTATGCACCATAGGATGGCGACGGAAATAATGTTCTGCTTTTTTCCTTGCCTTCCTAGCTTGTTTGCATTCATCGTTGAACCATGGTTTTCTTATGTGTGGAACTGCAGAGGACTTTGGTATACACTCATCAGCTATGGAATTCAGTTCCTCAGAAAAACATTGAATAGCATCAGGAACGTCAATAAAAAGTTCAGGTTTAAGTTTTTCAGCACACAGTGTTACATATAAAGCCCAGTTAGCCTTTTTAAAATTCCGCCTTGATGATGGAGGAACATCAGATGGAGTTATAGGTTTTAATATAGTAGGGAAATGGTCACTTCCACAGAGATCATTGTGGACTGACCACTCAAACTCATTAAGTAGGGAAGAGTCTGCAAGAGACAGATCTAGAGAAGAGTAGGTGCCGGTTGCAGGGTGCAGATAAGTGCTTGAATCATCATTGTATAAACATAAGTCATTATTGGAGATAAAATCTTCCAGTATTTGACCTTTTGAGTTAGTGTTTTTACCACCCCATAGCGGGTTATGGCCATTGAGATCACCCATTATGATACACGTCTTTGGGAGTTGATCATAGAGATCTTGCAGATCTGACTGTTGGAGTGCTGAGGAAGGCGGTATATACACAGAGCATAGTGTAAAAGTAACGTGAAGAGTAAGTCTCACTGCAACGGCCTGGAGGTTAGTTTTAAGAGCTACAAAAACTATGGATAACATCTTGTTTAACGAGGATTGAAGATCCTCCAGTGGCCCTGTCATCCGAAGGGGAAAAATAATTGTATGCATCAAACTGACGTAAATTAAAAGTATCTGTCTGTTTCAGGTATGTTTCCTGTAAACAGAAAGCTGCTGGTGCAAAGTCTTGGACAAATAGCTGTAGTTCATTAAGATTAGTCCTTAGTCCTCTACAATTCCATTATACTTTTGGAAAAAACTATGGTGGGTTGATTGGGGATCTACCCCGCACTTTCTTAGAGGGCGACAAGCTATGTGCCTGAGGATGGATGTTATCAGACACATCCATATCTAGACATATCCATAAATAATTTGATCTTGTCTGACCCTTTAGGAGCTCGATGTGGTGTTGAAGTGTCTGATCTTGATTTGATCTTTGTTTTACCTGTGTGTTTCTCATTCTTCCCTGGTTGTGATCCAAGTTGAGAAACGGGAGATTGGTGCTGAGAAAAGTTCTGCTGATCAGGAAGTAAATCTGCTGTCTGTGTTGATTGCTCAGGAGAAAGATTTTTAGGAATGTCTGTGTTTATCCACGTCAAGTCTGTTTGACAGGCATGTGACAAGGTAATGACTTGAGAAGTATTTTCTTTGTTGGTCATTTCTGATGGCTTTCTGGCGATGGAGGCATAAGTTTCACTAGTATCCCTTGACTGTATCAACTTTTTGGCTTCAGCAAAACTGACATTATTAGTGTATTTAATCCTCTTGATCTCCATCTGCTTTTTCCAAGTGGGACAATCCTTAGAAAATGCTGAATGATTTCCATTGCAGTTGGCACATTTTTTGGAGCTACTTTCACAATCTTCTGTTACATGAGTAGTCTCAGCACAGTGAGCACATGTAACAGACAATGTGCAAGTCTTCACACCATGTCCAAACTTCTGGCATTTGAAACATCTCAGAGGATTGGGGATGTATGCATCAAGAGTAACGCTGTAGTAACCTGCCCTGATTGATTTGGGTGGATTTGGCGCAGAAAAAGAAAACAGGTATGTGTTAGTTGGAACACTTTCATTGTTTTTTCGACTGGAAAATCTTTTGACATACATCACACCTTGATCCTTTATTTCCGATGCAATGTCAATCTCGATCATATCTGCAAATAGACGATCTCGGTCTCGTACAATACCTTTACTGGTGTTCAGTGTTCTATGTGCAGAGACCTTAACCGGAACTCCAACAAACGTTTCAATGGACAACAGGTTAGTTGCTTGCTGTTTTCTATTACATTCAAGTAATAAACATCCTGAACGCAAGCGTTTCACATCTTTAATATCTCCTGCTATTCCATGGATACCTTTAGATATCGCAAATGGATTCAGCTTTAAAGGAGTATTATCAAGAGTCTCAAGGATCAGAAAACGAGGCCAGTAATCAATAGATTTGGAGGGTCGCTGTTCATCATCATCATTGTCGAGTTGGCGTTTCGTTTTTTTGTTTGGGGTTTGGTATTCCATGGTAAGTTAGTATGAATTCGTCATCCGAGCTCGCCACCCCCCACGGAGTATCACAAGGACAATGCTAAGAGCAGGCGGGTTTCCAGCCTGCAGCACCAAGGATACCCGGATGATATACTCAAGCAGAATAATCAGCAAGTAATTATTCCTCCAGATTGGCCCATGAGCCACTGCCTTCTGGACATAGGACTCAAGGCAAGATACGAAATTTGAGTTATTTAATCGTAAAATAGATATATCATCACAAAGCCATGACAACTGACAAAAGACAAAAATGGTTTCTAAAGATTTATGCTGTAAAATTTACATGCACAGGGCTTAGCATGACCAGCCGATTGGTTGAACCGGGCCCATTCAACCTCCCGTCTAGGTGAAGTAAGGGTCGAAGGGGTGTGTTGAGCAAAGGGAACGCGGTCACAGGCCCCCAGTGCCCTCAACCCCCAGACTCCCGTCCTCCCGTTGGTGCCTTTCGTATTTTTTAAAACATTTCAATAAACATGTTCTGTCTAAAGAAAACAAACAACTGTTTATTCAATGCAATAATGTAATGCCTAAGAGCTTGTTTTTATCATCCCAACGACTGAAACCAGACTATTGTTTAGTTATCCGTGGTGCTCTACCCACTTGGTTACACAATTATGGAATCGTCCGACCTACTTATTTTCACGGAAGTAGAGATACGCAACAGATTGAAATGGCGGACGAGACAGTGTTTACATTTTGCGAAATTTGACGTGAAAGTGGAACATACTTGACGGGATGTCGAATCAGAACCCTCCAGAATCGAAGAATAGATCCTTTTGTGATAGACCTATGATCTGTATCTCATCAAAAACTGTTGATGTTTACACAAGGCGAGTGTCGATTGTGCTTTACTTGTCTCTACCCCGGCATGCGGCAAAAGCGTGACAGTGCCGTGTTGTCAAAATGTGTGCACATGCGACTAACTTGGGAGTTCTGGAAACTTCTGAAAGTGCACGAAGATAACAGTGACTGCCTTGCGGGGATGATGGCAGAGCAGAACTCCGGTGGTTCAATTTTTTTACAAATAGATATTATTGTGACATGATGGAGTATATTCCAGGTAGGTAAATGTTTACTAACGTTTTGCTGCACATTTTTGTATAGGTAGGGGTGTATGTTGGCAAGGCATTCTGATTTATGTGTTAGATATTGTTTATGTTAGGGGCTGTGTATTGTAATTGATTGTTTTTCTAATAGAGGGTAATATGATAGTGAAATTCCCATAGAATTGTGGAGTTTCAAATATCATATGATTGTGTTTGAATTTGAGTTTGAATAAATGTTTTTTATCAACATTTCCATCACGTCTGTTGTGTTCATATCAGTCATGTTGGTGGTCAAGCTGAAGTAGTGCGGCAATCTTGTATATATACACATGTGTAGTGAAGCGCCGTGAAATCAGACGCATGTTCAATCGAAAAATTTCGAACTGCACAGATCTATGTGGCTAATTCCCGAGTCAGCGTCAAAATCCATGGTGTTGTTGTTACGAACCACTATCATTGTGCTCAAATGGAAGTAGTTCTCACAATAAGACTTGTTAATGCGCGGTGAAACGGCCTAAAGTTAGATGGCGTCAATCCAGAATTGATGCAGTCTGATTTTTCTGAACAACCAATCAGAATCTAGCATTTTCTTGAGTCATGGTAGAATACATGGTAAGATTCTGCACATGGCCAGGGCGTCCTGGAAAACAGCACTTTGTGGAATACGCCTATGTAGGGCCACAAAAATCCCTGTCTTTTTAATACAGCCATTGAAGTATTTATATCATTGAATTTTCTGACCCTCTTGACAGCAATATGATTCGCAAGATTCAGCAAAAGCATGATAAATATGCCGACCGCGTCCTTGAAATGTCTCGCATCCCAAGTACACTGTCGTCAGGCTCCCCATTGTTCTCGGTGCCTTTGTTTGGCATCTCCTGAACACAGCCACCATAATCAACAATACGTACAGGCAAGGGATTTAATTAGGGAACATACCTGATTAGAGGTGTTTCTCTATTTCAAGCCTACCGCCTGCACAAATGCAGTACCGAAAAATCAGTAGTAGGAGTCTTTATGTTGTTACGTACATATTTTTAATAAGCATTTACTTTTTAACATGGGTCCTTCTAGTCTATAGATCACCATCATCGGCCTAGCCAAATCTATGAAAATCTTCATATTTTCAGAACAACGAGGCATGTAGACTCTACTTCATCGGATGAAGATGTTTCTCCTGAAATTACAGATGCTTGGCCTCGGTTTATTGTGATATCATCTTCGGATGGACAGCCACTAAAATTAAATCCATTTGCTATCTCCAAAGGCATTCAAAGTGCCTGTGGTGACGTGAAAAACGTGACACGTCTTCGAAATGGCTCCATTCTAGTAGAATGTGTAAGGAGACAGCAGTCGATCAATCTGCTGGGTTTACATCAGTTTGTCAACACTCAGGTTGTTGTGTCAGTTCACAAGACATTGAACTCAAGCAGAGGCATTGTAAGAGATTTAGCTCATTGTCTGTCTGACATGAGCGAGGAAGAGATTGCTGCAGAACTGAAAAAGCAAGGAGTAACACATGTTAAACGTTTCACAAGGAAAACTCAAGATGGCAATATTGTTAAAACGCACACTTACCTGTTTACCTTTTCTCTCCCAGTTATACCAAAATGTATCAAAGCAGGTTACTTCAATATCGGGTTGATGTTTATGTACCACAGCCACTTCGATGTTTCAACTGCCAAAAATTTGGTCATGGGGCGAAGTTCTGTCGTAGCAAGCAGATAGTATGTTGCCGTTGCAGTGGAGCACATAACAGCTCTGAGTGCACACATGATTTGAAATGTGCCAACTGCAAAGAGGGGCATATGGCTTCCTCCAAAGTTTGTCCAACTTTTGAATTTGAGTCAAAAATCTTGAAACTAAAGCATACCAAAAACATCACTTACTCAGAAGCAAAACAACTTGTGCAATCTACAACAGCTCCGTCTTCTTCAGTAAAAACGTACTTTCTTCCCCACCTCCAACCTCTAGAATTATTACTTCTTCAATATCGTGCCAGACTGACATCTCGTGGGTCAAGGATAAACAGGTTATCCTTGATGTCTCACCTCAGCGAAATCAATCAGTTTCCACAGCTTCATCTCAGACTGAACCAGAAACTGAACCTGATACAGTAAAGTTATCTGCAAAAGAGAAAAAGAGACTAAGAAAAATCAGAGCACTCCAGAATGTGGAATCTTCTCCAGTTTCCTCTCTTGAGGTTCACAATTCATATGAGACACTTGAAGATATGGATGTGTCTCCTCACCCACGTGTACGCGACAACAGTAAGTCGCCACGGGTTGGCAAACGTATATCCCCAGTACTTCCACCATCACCATGAGTCCTAGTTCTTTAATTCAGTGGAATTGCAGAGGTATGAAAAATAATTTCAATGAAATACATTTACTAATACAGGATGTTCGACCGGTAGCGTTATGTCTCCAGGAGACGTATATAAAATCTACAGACGATATTAATTTACGGCAGTATAATGGTTATCACTGTTTCTCTCCCCAAGGAGACAGAGCAACTGGAGGTGCTTCAATTTTGGTACGGCAGGGTATTATCCATAGCCCTGTTTCTCTCCGTACCAATCTCCAGGCGGTTGCTGTTCGTCTCACCTTGAGCATTGCGTTAACACTCTGCAGTTTGTATATACCTCCCTCTTCTACCATTCAACGGGCAGATCTTCAAACCCTATATGATCAACTTCCAAAACCATGCCTCATCATGGGCGATCTTAACGGACACAACCCACTTTGGGGAAGTGCTCACACTAATACTAAAGGTGCAATCCTTGAGGAATTCATTTCCAACAATAACTTATGCATTTTTAATGACGACTCAGCCACTTACCTACATCCAGCTACGGGAACATATTCTTCCCTGGATTTATCACTCACCGATTCAACCTTATATAATGAATTCGAATGGATGGTTCATGATGACCTGTGTGGGAGTGATCACTTCCCCACCATTCTCAAAACAGTTAACCCTAGTGATGATCCACCTGTGTCAAGAAGGAACTTTGCCAGGGCTGATTGGTCATTATATACGACTCTGTGTGTTGAACACTTGACGCATGATCTTCTTAGGGACAATGAAGATCCCATACAGTCTTTTTCAGATATTTTAAATGACATTGCTGACAGGGCAATTCCACACATTCGTAAACCATGGTTTAATAATGAATGTAAAAAGGCCAGAAAGTGCAGGAAGAAAGCAGAAAAATATTTTCGGAAACACCCTACAGTCCATAATTTAGATAAACTTAAAATTTTAAATGCCAAGGCTCGACGCGCATTTAAACAGAATAAGCGTCAGTCTTGGAAGAATTATGTTTCCAGAATAAATTCACGTACACCAATGTCTAAGGTGTGGAACATGGTCCAAAGAATAAAAGGCAAAGGTTCTAAATCTACTGTATCCCATCTTAAGGATGGTGCTAATCTCTTAACTAACAAAACTGACATAGCTAATAAAATTGGTAAAACTCTTGCCAAACATTCTTCGTCATCAAACTATGTCCCGGAGTTTCAGAAATACCAGAAACAACAGGAGAAGAAAATGATCAATTTTACCTCAGACAATGGTGAAGATTACAATGAATTATTTTCACTCCATGAGCTATACAGCACTTGAACAAGCTCATGATACAGCAACAGGGGCTGATGATATTCACTATCAGCTCCTGAAACATTTACCTGAAACATGCCTGGAAACATTGCTAAATATATTTGATAAGATATGGACTACAGGAGATTTCCCAACTTCATGGCGTAATGCCATTGTAGTTCCTATACCGAAGCCTGGCCGGGATCATACTGATCCTTCAAATTACAGACCAATCTCTTTGACGAGTTGTGTCTGCAAAACCATGGAACGAATGGTAAACAATAGATTAACATGGTATCTTGAAACCAATCACCTTATAACAAATATTCAATGTGGTTTCAGGAAGAATCGTAGTACCATTG
This sequence comes from Haliotis asinina, assembly GCF_037392515.1. Lineage (NCBI taxonomy): Eukaryota > Metazoa > Mollusca > Gastropoda > Lepetellida > Haliotidae > Haliotis > Haliotis asinina. Next base: position 30,435,871 of record NC_090280.1, read on the forward strand.
ATCATTTGGTACGTTTAGAATCCTTTGTAAAAAATGCATTTATCAATAAGCAACATGCTGTATCGATCTTTTTTGATCTTGAGAAAGCATACGATACCAGCTGGAAGCATGGCATTTTAAAGGATTTACATGGTTTCGGTTTAAGGGGTCGTTTACCTCTTTTTATATCGCAGTTTTTACAAGGCAGGCAATTTCAAGTCCGAGTAGGTTCTACCCTGTCTGATCATTACAATCAGGATCAGGGTGTTCCGCAAGGCAGCATTTTGTCTGTGACCTTATTTAGTATCAAGATCAACAGTTTATCCAAGGTTTTAAACGATTCAATAGATGGATCACTTTTCGTGGATGATTTTAATATTTCCTGTCGCGGTAAGAATATGCATACTATTGAACGGCAAATGCAATTATGTTTAAACAAAATAAATAAATGGTGTCTTGAGAATGGTTTTAAATTTTCTAAGACAAAAACTAATTGCATCCATTTCTGCCGTAAGTATAAACCACATAAGGACCCAGAATTATTTTTAAATGGCACTCCTATCAAAGTCGTTAAGGAGGCCAAGTTCTTAGGTTTGATTTTCGACTCTCATTTAACTTTTCTTCCGCATATCAAATCCTTGAAAACAAAATGCTTGAAGGCACTTGATCTATTGGAAGTTGTGTCAAACTCAAAATGGGGAGGGGATCAAGCTACTCTCCTGCACCTATACCATTCACTTGTCCGTTCGAAGCTTGACTATGGCTCCATCATTTATGGTGGAGCCTGTAACAGCAATCTAAAACTCCTTGATTCTATCCACCACCAAGGTCTGAGACTTTGTCTTGGGTTATTTCGAACTTCTCCTATTGACAGTCTCTATGTCGAAGCCGACGAACCATCTCTTACACAGCGCCGTATCAAATTAGCTTTACAATATATTACAAAACTATACTCTAACGAATCCAACCCTGCTTTTAACTGTGTTTTCGATCCTCTTTATGAGCATTTATACAACAAAAAGCCTTCTCTTGTTCCGCTTCTTGGGCACAGAATTAAACCATTCATTTCTGCTGCCGGCATTGAGCTGAAAAGTATTGCGCCTTCTCGTCTTCTTTCTTCTCCTCCTTGGCAATTAGTCAGACCACAGGTTGACCTCACATTAACAAAGTTAAAAAAATCAGACACAAACGAATTACAATATAAACAAGAGTTTATGCAATTAAAAAATAATTATAGTACATACAAATCATTATTTACAGATGGGTCCAAGGATGGTGGCACAGTTGCTTGTGCCACTGTCATTGGATCCAGAACAATATCTTCTCGATTACCTGATAACAGCTCCATTTTCACTGCAGAAGCAAACGCAATATTAACGGCTCTTCAATATATTCAAAGACATCCTAATCATGTACAGTATATAATTTTTTCTGACTCTCTTTCTTGCCTTCAGGCTATTAATAATTTGTCTTGTAAACATCCACTTGTAATTGACATAATTGAATTGTATAATGATCTTGCAACTGGCCAGTGCGACATCGTCTTTTGTTGGTTACCCAGCCATGTAGGTATTTCTGGGAATGCAATGGCCGATCTTGCTGCTAAGGCTGCACTCAACAAATCTGTGACACCACTTCTTATTCCATACAGTGACCATAAAGCTGGCATTAGAATGTACATTCGTGATCTGATGCAAAAGAAGTGGGACACCCAAGTGGGAATAAATAAATTACATGCCATAAAACCTTATATTGGTTACACTCACTTGGGTTGTCAGTCCAGATTTGAAGAGGTCATTATGCGACGATGTCGCATTGGACATACGCGCTACACCCACAGTTATTTACTGAATGGCGATGATCCTCCGTTTTGCATCCCTTGTGATGAGAGAACCACAGTCAAGCATATCCTGCTTGACTGTGTTGAATTCTCCATCATAAGGGATAACTATTTCAATGTCAAAACAATGAAGGATCTTTTTAGCACAGTTAGTACTCATTTAATTCTTGGATTTTTAAAAGAAATTGATTTTCTTATTGAATTGTAATTGATATGTTCTGTAGATAGTTGTATTTTAATGATTTGTAGTTTAAATTAGTAACTAGAATTGTTAGTGGCTGTACCCTCAAAGGGGGTTGAAGTATTGTAAAAGTATTGTCCTCCTGAGAGGGTACGTAAGTCCAATACACTCATAGTCAATACTACAAGTTTTTAATCGTAGAATATTTGTTGTTTTAAGTAATGGCTAAATTTTAGGATTATCGCCAATAGCTGAGGGGATGGTGTAAATCCAGCTAGGGTTCATGCAGGTAGCAGAAGTAATGTAAGTCCCCATGGACCTTAGTATGGTGATCTACCTTCAGTTGTTGGCGATCTATAGCCCCGGTTTTATGTTGTATTGTCTTCTTTAATTCCAATGTTTTATCTTTCAATGCTAGTTTTATGTTCTGTGATACTCTAGTGTTTTTACTGTCCTTCGCTGACAGGTTTTACTTTTTCTCTTTTTTCATCCTAACATTACTATAACTTATATTGTTCTCGTCACGATATGGCTGCAATATTGCCGATGTGACGTTAAATGTTAACTCACTCACTCACTCACTCACTCAATAACTTTCATCGAGGATGTCTAATCTCAGATATCACTAAACAAGTAGAAACATTATCGTCATGCAGCGTGATTTTATCATTTCAGCGTCATGTGTCGTGGACTGTTCTGGTGTGGGTAATGGGAAATACCAGTCGTGTGAACGGTGTGATGGCTACGTGGAATGCTCTCATGGAAACACATACAAGAGACCATGCCTCACGGGTACACTGTGGAATGACAAGAAAAAGAACTGCTTGCATCCCCCGTCACCTACCTGTGTCCCGAATGCGTAAAACTATATGGGTTATCAGCTGAAGTAGTTTCCCCAGGGAGGAAAAAAACATCACTCAGACGCCCTGTGTCTTAGTAATTTGTTGGGAGTCCAGGAACACGGTATTAACACTCACTCACTCATTACTCATTCACTCTATTAATATTACAACTACCACTACGCACATTTTTACCACAACCACTATCACAATGCGCCCCCGGTACACTGTGGAATAACAACCAAAAGAACTGCTGGTTTTCACCTACCTGTGATCCGACTGCATAAAACGTTTAATTGTCGATTTAAACACAACGCAGTCAATTGTTTTTCCATGTATGCAACAACTATATGGGTTATCAGCTGAAGTAGCTTACCCACGGAGTAACAACCATCACTCAGACGCCCTGTGTTTAGTAGTTCGGAGAAGTCCAGGAACATGGCATCACTCAATCACTCACTCTCTATTAATATTACAACTACCACTACGACGGTTTCTACCCCATTCACTATCACAGCCAATGATACAAGCACAGCCACACACAATCCCTCTTTTACCTTTACTACCGCTAGCCACTTACTCAGACGTACCTTCCTTGGTTTACATTTTCCTAAAATGTTGGCAGGTTAGTTTGTGTGATGTCACAGAAAGAGACAAAAATACCATATGTTTAGTCATATTCAGAAGCTCCAATCGCAGTCGGGCCCTTGGCTGGTGTGTAAACATACCATGAATGGAAAGAAATGGACCACTTGGTAAACAAATGATTTAAGTAATACATTTAATTTCATTACATATTTATCTATCCAGCTTGGAAAGTGAGAGAAAACAGTAAACACACACATTTTACACTAAAACAACCTTCTTTAAAGTTTATTTTATAACTGACTAGAAACCCTTGAACGAAAATTATCTAAAATGTGTAAAACAATTATCTAACTATCTACGACAAACAACATGTTACGCGATTAAATGTTACTCTGCAAAGTTGTTGATGCATATTGTATGGCTGGGTAATATGGCGTATGTTATTTGATTGTTGTACCTCGAACTGCCTGTGATAGCACAAAGAACATCGCACGAGTGAATGAGTATGCTTCTACGTCGCTTTTAGCAATATTCCAGCAATAACTTGGTATTGAAGTTTAGAAATTTGCTCCACGCATGTGGGGAATCGAAACCGGGTCTTCAGCTTAACGTGCGAACGCTTTTACCATTAGGTTACCACAACGTCCCTCAGAGCGCACGAATACGAACGCAAACAAACATGCAGGAACAATTTCTTTCACGAACAGCAATATGTCAGCAACATCACGACGAAGAACAGACCAAATGGGTTTGAAATATTGTACCCATGTGGTGAATCGAACCCGGAGTCTCTGTGTGACGAAAGAACGCTTAACCACCAGACTACCCCAGCGTCTTTGAAACATGTAACATCCTATGCTCGCAAAGGAATGCAGACACAGGAACGATAGAGGTATTATTGAATCCATCCGCTGGTGATAAAGACATCCGACAAAAATCAGATAAACGCTAACAAGCTGAAGACCTGGAACCTACTGCGCATGACCACTCTCGTGTTGTTGGGGTTTTGTTTTGGTCAAGTTCACAGATATTCATGGGCATTCTAATCAAAGGACACGACCCAAGGGCGAGATACGTATAGCCAAGCACACTAACTTTTAAACAAATGCTATATCATTAAGCAATTGTCCAATGTCTATGTTCACGAAGGTCAGTTTATTTTCTCCAAACTTTATCCACAGACTGAGTGAGTGAGTGAGTGAGTTAATAATTAACGTCACATCGGCAGTATTGCAGCCATATTGTGACGAGAGCATTCTTAAAAATGGAATCTATGCATATGATAAACACCTGTCGACGAAGGACAGTAAAACAACTAGAATATCACAATGAGAAATAAAACTAGCGTGAAAAGTTAAAACTAATATCCTTATTCAGACAGCACAATATAAAAACAGGCTATATAGATCACCAACAACTGAAAGTAGATCACCATACTAGGGGCACCAGTGGCGAGCCACCTCCTCGTGGTGGGTGCTGGGTAACGCTAAGTGCTCGCCAACCCCCCGTGTGGATCCGGGGGCATATTTGGTCTACCAACCTGTTGGCCGTGGGTTGCATCCCTGTGTCGGTGGAGGAAGGGATCCTGGTGGTTGAGGGTAATAGGGGCCTTGAACCATGTTCCTGTTACTCAACATACCACTTTGGCCCTGACTTCACCTAGACGGGTGGTAGAACTGGCCCGGTTCTATCAATCGGCCGGTCACGCCAAGCCCTGTGCATGGTGATTATATTTGCACAATACATTATCAATGGGTCTTTGTTATTTTGATGTGCAGTGTAATAATATTTGATTACTTTAACTTGCCTAGAGTCCTATGCCAGAAGGCGGTGGCTCATGGGCCAATCTGGTGATATGAGACCTCTGAAATCTGTGATTCTTGGGGATTATGTCATGGGCCGAACCAGTCTGACATTTATTCTTTTAGTTTTTCATAGCTTTTCATGTCTTTATCTCTGGAGTATAACACCCCTGTATCCCTGGTGTCAGCATCTTGGAGATCCGGTGCTATTTGACGCTGTCCAAGTTGACACTCCGTGGTGGGTGGGGAGCAGGGATGTCGAATCCATTTACACTTATCATGGATCCCACTCCATCTGGTTCATTGCGAAATGAAAAGAAGCGACGTTTTGAAAATGTTGAGGATTCATCAAAAACTGTTTCTTCAAATTCTGATTCATGGGCTCGTTTCCTGGTGATTGAGGCAACTGATTCACTGCCTATAAAGCTAAATCCTTTTGCGATTTCAAAGGCCATTTGTGGAGATGTTAAGAACGTCACCCGTCTCCGTAGTGGTTCCCTTCTGGTGGAATGTGCACGGAGACAGCAGTTTCTCAATCTTTTGTCCATCAAAACATTTGCAAATATTGAGGTTGCTGTGTCTGTGCACAGAACATTAAATTCATGTCGTGGAATCATTCGTGACAGAGCTCGTTGTCTGTTCGACATGTCAGAGGAAGATATTGCCACAGAACTTGTAGATCAAGGGGTAACTGCTGTAAAACGTTTCACTGTCAAGAGAGAGGGTACAGTTGTGAAAACTAATACCTATCTCTTAACGTTTGCCCGTGCATCTTTGCCACAGTCCGTAAAAGCTGGATACTTTAATATTGGAGTGGACGTGTATGTTCCCAGTCCACTCCGGTGTTATAAGTGCCAAAAATTTGGTCATGGGTCCAACTCTTGTCGTGGCTCCGTCGCGTGTCATCGCTGCGGTGACAATCATGAACATACAGACTGTGACAAGGAGTATAAATGTGCAAACTGTTCTGGCCCACATGATTCGTCATCCAAATCCTGCCCCGTTTGGCAAACAGAATCAAAACTAATGAAGCTGAAGTGCGAAAAGAATATATCATACGTTGACGCTAAAAAGCTCTTTCAAAGTGCTAATTCGACTCCATTGCCTTTGTCGTACTCTGCTACAGTAACTCGGCCTGTAATGACATCTGTTGCTTGTCAAACAGATCTGACATGGGTCAAGTCAGAGAAGCCCATGACTTCTGCTCCATCCTTGCCATTGATGTCTAAGTCAACGTCTGCCTCTCAGACTTCATCTGGTTCCCAGTCGTCATCAGACTCTCAGACAAAGACTCAGCCAAAAGACACATCACAAACGTTGGCTAGGCAGTCTAACACTGGTCAATTACCCAAGAACAAAGGAAAAAAATTCAACAAGAAACAGTTACCAAATATCCCAATTCCTTCAGAGGTTCCCTTTGAGAATCCCTTTGAACCTCTAGATATGGAGGTGTCGCCGTCCTCTCAGGACACACGAAGGAGCATAACTCACTCACATTCCCGCGGAAGATCACCAATTGAGGCACCATGACCCAATTGTCCAATATTATTCAATGGAATTGCAGAGGTCTCAAACATAATTTCAGTGAGGTTCAATTACTAACACAGGACTTTCAACCGTCAGCTGTATGTCTCCAAGAGACATATTTGAAAAATACAGATACCTTTAATCTAAGACAGTTTAGTGATTACCACTGTTTTTCTCCTCCAGGAGATAAAGCAACTGGAGGTGCTTCAATCTTGGTGCGGCAAGGTATAATACACAGTCCTGTCCATCTTAGTACTAATCTTCAAACTGTTGCTGTTCGTATCAGTCTGCATATTGCATTGACTCTGTGCAGTTTATATATTCCTCCCTCCTCTGATATTACACAGTCAGACTTAAAAAATCTGTATGACCAGCTTCCAAAGCCATGCCTCATCATGGGCGATCTGAACGGCCACAACCCGCTTTGGGGAAGTGACCATACTAATACTAAAGGTAAAATCCTTGAGGAATTTATTTCTGATAATAATCTATGTATTCTCAATGCTGATTCTGCAACATATTTACATCCTGCTACTGGCACATATTCTTCTCTGGACCTATCACTCGCTGATTCCACCATATATAATGAATTTGAATGGGCTGTACATGATGACCTGTGTGGGAGTGATCACTTCCCCACCATTCTTAAAACAGTCAGCCCTGGTGATGATCCACCTTTATCAGGACGGAACTTTGCCAAGGCTGACTGGTCATTATTTCAGACACTATGTAGTGATCACTTAAAACATGATATTTTTGCGAACAGCGAAGACCCTGTACAGTTATTTGCAGATGTACTCAACAATATTGCTGACCAAACTATACCAAAGTCCTCTGCAATTCCACACATTCGTAAACCATGGTTCAATAAGGAATGTAAAAAGGCCAGAAAGTGTAGGAAGATAGCTGAAAAGTATTTCCGCCGATATCCTACTGCACATAATCTAGACAAAGTTAAAATTTTAAATGCTAAGGCTAGACGTGCTTTTAAACAAAATAAGCGTCAGTCTTGGAGAAACTATGTTTCTAAAATAAACTCACGCACACCTATGTCCAAGGTGTGGAACATGGTCCAAAGAATTAAGGGCAAAGGTTCTAAATCTACTGTACACCATCTGAAGGATGGGGAAAATCTTTTAACTAACAAAGCTGACATTGCAAACAAACTTGGTGAAACTTTAGCCAAGCATTCATCTTCATCAAATTATATCCCTGAGTTTCAAAAGTTTCAGAAAGAACAGGAAAAGAAAGAGATTAATTTTACCTCAGACAATGGTGAAGATTATAATGAATTATTTTCACTCCATGAGCTCCATACTGCCCTTCAACAGGCTCATGATACAGCAACAGGGGCTGATAATATCCACTATCAGCTCTTGAAACATTTGCCCAAATCGTCTTTGGAAACTCTGTTAAATATATTTGATACCATATGGACTACCGGTAATTTCCCAGCTTCATGGCGTAATGCCATTGTAGTCCCTATTCCCAAACCTGGCCGGGACCATACTGATCCCTCTAATTACAGACCAATCTCGTTAACGAGTTGTGTCTGTAAAACCATGGAGCGAATGGTAAATAATAGATTAACATGGTATCTTGAAACCAAAAATTTGATAACAAATATCCAGTGTGGTTTCAGGAGAAATCGTAGTACCATTGATCATTTGGTACGTTTGGAATCCTTTGTTAAAAATGCCATAGTAAGTAAACAACATGCAGTATCAATTTTCTTTGATCTCGAGAAAGCTTACGATACCACTTGGAAGCATGGCATTTTGAAAGATCTACATGATTTTGGTTTAAGAGGCCGTTTGCCTCTTTTTATATCACAGTTTTTACAAGTCCGAGTGGGTTCAACACTGTCTGATCATTATAATCAGGATCAGGGAGTCCCTCAAGGCAGCATTTTGTCTGTCACAATGTTTAGCATTAAGATCAATAGTTTATCCAAGGTTTTAAGTGATTCAATAGATGGATCGCTTTTCGTGGATGATTTTAATATTTCTTGCCGAGGTAAAAATATGCATACCATTGAACGGCAACTGCAGCTTTGTTTAAACAAAATAAATAAATGGTGTCTTGAAAACGGCTTCAAATTTTCGAAGTCCAAAACTAATTGTATACATTTTTGCAGAACATATAAGCCACATAAGGACCCAGAACTATCTCTAGTTGGCACTCCCATCAAAGTTGTAAAGGAGGCCAAGTTCTTGGGATTAATTTTTGACTCACATTTAACGTTTCTACCACATATCAAATCCCACAAAACTAAATGCCTGAAGGCACTTGACTTGTTGAAGGTCGTCTCAAATTCTAAATGGGGAGGGGACCAAGCTACCCTCCTGCAACTTTATCGATCACTGATCCGGTCAAAACTTGATTATGGCTCCATTGTATATGGTGGAGCCTGTAAAAGCAACCTGAAACGTTTAGATTCTGTTCACCATCAAGGTCTAAGACTTTGTCTTGGCTCCTTTCGAACTTCACCTGTTGACAGCCTGTACGTCGAGGCCGATGAGCCATCTCTTGAGCAGCGACGTGTCAAATTAGCTTTACAGTATGTAACAAAATTATATTCCAGTGAGTCAAACCCTGCATATAATTGTGTTTTCAGTCCTCTGTGTGAGGACTTATACAATATGAAATCTTCGCTTGTACCGCCTCTTGGTTTAAGAATTAAACCATTTCTTGCTGCTGCCGGCATTTAGCTGGAAAATATAGCTCCTTCCCGTCTTCTTTCTTCTCCTCCTTGGCAGTTGGTTAGGCCCGCAGTGGACCTAACATTGACCACATTTAAAAAATCAGAAACTAATGAATTACAGTATAAACAAGAATATAATGAATTGAAACATAAATATAGCAGTTATAAATCCTTATTTACAGATGGGTCCAAGGACGGTGGCGTAGTAGCTTGTGCCACTGTCATTGGATCCAGAACAATATCTTCTAGATTACCCGATAATAGTTCTATTTTTACAGGCACCCGTGGCGAGCCACCTCCTCGTGGTGGGTGCTGGGTAACGGCAAGAGCTCGCCAACACCCCCGTAGTGGACCCGGGGGCATATTTGGTCCACCAACCCGTTTGCCGTGGGTTGCGGCCCTGTGTCGGCGGAGGAGGGGATCCTGGTGGTTGAGGGCAATAGGGGCCTGCAATCGTGCTCCTGTTGCTCAATACGCCACTTTGGCCCTGACTTCGCCTAGACGGGTGGTCGAATGGGCCCGGTTCGACCAATCGGCTGGTCATGCCAAGCACTGAGTATGTATATTCTAATGCATAAATTTCCGAAACTTTTTAAAGTTTCTCAAATGTCTTGGCTAAATCTTTATATATTTGAATTTCAAATGAGTCACTTCAATTTTGTGTTGTAATTTGCCTAGAGTTTTATGCCCAGAAGGCGGTGGCTCATGGGCCAATCTGGTAGAGTAATTACTTTGTGATTATTCTACTTGAGTATATCATCCGAGTATCCTTGGTGCTGCAAGCTGGAGATCCGCTTGCTTTAGCATTGTCCTTGTGATACTCCATGGCGGGTGGGGAGCTCGGATGATGAAACTATACACTACAACATGGACCTTGAAACCCCTTTAAAAAAGAAACGTCAACTCGATAATGATCAAAGTACAACGGAAAGTTGCAGGACACCCAAACAAATAGACTACTGGCCACGATTTCTAGTTATTGAATCTCCGGACAAACAACCAATCAAATTGAACCCGTTTATTGTTTCTAAAGCAGTTTATGGTATAGCTGGTGATGTCAAAAACATCAAAAGATTGAGATCTGGATCGTTGCTCATAGAGTGCAGCAAACGACAACAAGCAAACAACCTGCTTTCAACAGATAGTTTAGCTGGATCTCCTGTTAAAGTGTCTATCCACCGGACCCTCAATTCAAGTAAAGGTATTGTTAGGGATAGGGATCATCTTTTGGAGGACATGACAGACCTTGACATCATGTGCGAACTTAAAGACCAAGGTGTCACGTACGTGAAACGATTCACTCGACGTCAGAACTCAACAGTAATTCCAACGCATACGTACCTGTTCTCATTTGTATCTCCAACAGCACCAAAATCTATCAAAGCAGGGTATTGTAACCTGCAAGTAGAACAGTACATCCCAAACCCACTGAGATGCTTTAAATGTCAAAAATTTGGTCACGGGGTAAATTCCTGTTTAAATCCTATAACTTGCGGTCATTGCGGAGGGCAATCCCACGTGACAGAAGATTGTGAAAGCAACTACAAAAAATGCGTCAACTGTTCTGGGAAACATTCGTCATCATCAAAAGAGTGCCCAGTGTGGAAGAGGGAAATGGAGGTGAATAAATTAAAGCACACTCAAAACATTAGCTATGCTGAAGCGAAGAAACTCGTTCCATCCTTTGATCAAAGTGCTTCTTATGCTTCAGTTACCAAACGACCAACTCCTACTACAGCCTCTGTTGAATGTCAGACAGAACTGACATGGACAAAATCAATCTCACCTGAACTGGTTCCAAATGAAGACCTTGTACAACGCGGAGAATTTGCTACACAGACTGACTCGTTACCAGTTACATTGATGGCATCTCAATCTCGGTCTGTGTCTTCTTTACCAAACGGCTCTACATGCCCTATGACTCAATCGGACAAAACAAACACTAACAGAGAAAATGCTTCTTCGAAACACAAAACAGGCTCGGGTTCGTCCAAAAAAGTAAATGAAGCTCTGGCTAAACAAACTGTCAAAGGAAATCAAAAGTTAAACAGAATCAATCAAAGTGAAAGGCTGGCTAAAGGTTCAACAGATGAGATTCAGCTTTATAATAAGTTTGGATCCCTTGAGGACATGGATGTGTCCGACCATGGCAATGGTAGGACACATAGCTTGTCACCGTCAAGGAAGGCGCGGGGTAGATCTCCTGTGCACCCTCCTCGGAAGAAATAATGTCTTCGTCTATAATTCAGTGGAATTGCAGAGGACTCAGAAATAATTTTGATGACTTACAACTGTTAATCCAGGATCTTAATCCGTCAATATTCTGCATTCAAGAAACCTATCTAAAGCAGACGGATAATTTGGATCTACATCATTTTAATGCATACCATTATTTTTCTCCCCCAGGCGACAGGGCCACTGGTGGATCATCTATCCTGGTGAGGAATAATGATATTCATAGTCAAGTCACGCTCAAAACAAATCTCCAAGCCGTGGCAGTGCGACTTACATTACAAGTTGCATTTACCCTTTGTTCATTGTATCTTCCACCATCTTCTTCTGTTCAGTTACGTGATTTGCAAGCTCTTTATGATCAACTACCTAAACCCTGTTTGATCATGGGTGATTTAAATGGCCACAACCCACTCTGGGGTGGTACTAATACAAACACCAAAGGTAAATTACTGGAGGATTTCATCTCAAATAATGATCTTTGCATTTATAATGATGGTTCAAAGACATATTTACATCCTGGCACGGGAACATATTCAGCTCTCGATTTATCAATGACTGATTCCACCCTATTTAGTGAATTTGAGTGGTCAGTCCATGATGACCTCTGTGGAAGTGACCACTTCCCAACAATATTAAAACCTGTCAACCCATCTGATGTTCCACCATCATTACTATGGAATTTTAGAAAGGCCAATTGGGCTTTATATGAAACCCTGTGTGCTGACAAACTTAGACCTGACTGTTTTCTTAATGTTCCCGATGCTATAAAAGATTTTTCTGACATACTAAACACCATTGCTGATGAGTGTATCCCAAAGTCCTCTGCAATTTCACACATAAGGAAACCATGGTTTAACTCTGATTGCAAACAAGCTAGGAAGGAACGGAAAAAGGCCGAACATTATTTCCGTCATCACCCTATGGTTCATAATTTGAACAAATTTAAAATCCAAAATGCTAAAGCTCGCCGTACTTTCAAGCAAAGTAAACGTAAATCTTGGCAAAACTATGTATCTAATATCAATTCCCGCACGCCTATATCCAAGGTATGGAATATGATCCAGAAAATCAAAGGTAAGGGCTCTAGATCTAGTGTTCACCATCTCAAAGATGGAAACCAGTTATTAACTAATAAAGCAGATATAGCCAATAAACTTGGAGAAACACTGGCGCAACATTCTTCTTCCTCGAATTATGTACCTCAATTCCAAAAGTATCAAAAACAGCAAGAAAAGAAAGCTATTAATTTCACTTCAGATAACGGGGAAGATTACAACGAGGTATTTTCGATTCATGAGCTCCATACAGCTCTTGACCAGGCCCATGATACTGCTACAGGAGCTGATAAAATCCATTATCAACTTCTGAAACATTTACCGGAATCATGTTTAGAGACCCTTTTACATATATTTGATGATATCTGGACATCTGGAAAGTTTCCGTCTTCATGGCATGATGCTATAGTTATCCCTATCCCTAAACCTGGACGTGATCATACGGACCCTTCGAACTATCGGCCTATATCGCTAACGAGCTGTGTTTGCAAGACCATGGAACGCATGATAAATAATCGACTTGTTTGGTACTTGGAAACAAATAACCTCATTACAGATATACAATGTGGTTTCCGTAAAAACAGAAGTACAGTCGATCACTTAGTGCGTTTAGAATCATTTGTTAAAAACGCACTGATCAATAAACAACACGCTGTATCTGTCTTTTTTGATCTTGAGAAGGCATATGATACAACATGGAAATATGGCATTCTGAGAGATTTACATGACTTCGGCTTGCGAGGTCGTTTGCCTGAATTCATTGCCAACTTTTTAAATAACAGACAATTCCAGGTCCGTGTGGGTTCTACCCTGTCTGATCATTACAATCAGGATCAGGGTGTTCCACAAGGCAGTATTTTGTCTGTCACTCTTTTTAGCATCAAGATCAACAGCTTATCAAAAGTTTTAAACGATTCAATTGATGGATCGTTATTTGTGGATGATTTTAATATTTCTTGTCGTGGCAAAAATATGCATACCATTGAACGGCAATTGCAGTTGTGTTTAAACAAGATTAATAAATGGTGTCTTGAAAACGGCTTTAAATTTTCTAAATCGAAAACTAACTGCATACATATTTGTCGAAAATACAAACCACATAAAGACCCTGAACTGTCTCTAGATGGCACGCCCATTAAAGTTGTGAAGGAAGCCAAGTTCTTGGGTCTAATCTTTGATTCACACTTAACGTTTTTACCGCATATTAAATCACTTAAAACTAAATGCCTAAAGGCGCTTGACCTATTGAAAGTGGTGTCAAATTCAAAATGGGGAGGGGATCAAGCTACCCTTCTCCATCTATATCGATCACTTGTACGGTCTAAACTTGATTATGGCTCCATCGTATATGGTGGAGCCTGCAGAAGCAACCTTAAACTTCTTGATTCTGTCCATCACCAAGGTCTAAGACTCTGTCTTGGGTCCTTCAGAACTTCACCAATTGACAGTCTTTACGTTGAGGCCGATGAACCATCTCTTGCACAACGCCGTATCAAATTATCTTTACAATATGTCACAAAACTATACTCTAACGAATCTAACCCTGCATATAACTGTGTCTTCAATCCCCTTTATGAGGATTTATATAGCAAAAAGTCTTCTCTTGTTCCACCTCTTGGGCTCAGAATAAAGCCGTTTATTGCTGCTGCTGGTATTAAGCTGGACAATATAGCTCCTTTCCGTCTTCTTTCCTCTCCCCCTTGGCAGTTGGTTAGGCCACAAGTTGACTTAACATTAACGATATTTAAAAAATCAGAAACGAATGAATTACAGTATAAACAAGAATATAATCAATTGAAACATACATAAAACAATTACAAATCCTTATTTACAGATGGGTCCAAGGACGGTGGCGCAGTTGCTTGTGCCACTGTCACTGGATCCAGAACAATATCTTCTAGATTACCAGACAATAGTTCTATTTTTACAGCAGAAGCTAACGCCATATTAACAGCTCTTAAATATATTCAAAGACACCATAAACGTAAACAGTATATAATATATTCCGACTCTCTTTCTTGCCTTCAAGCTATTAAAAATATTTCCTGTAAACATCCACTTTTAATAGAAATTATGGAACTGTATAATACTCTTGCTACTGGCCAATGCGACATCGTCTTTTGTTGGTTACCCAGTCACGTAGGTATTTCTGGGAATGTGATGGCCGATCTTGCTGCCAAGGCAGCACTCACCAAATCTGTGACACCACTTCTTCTTCCATATTCAGATTACAAAGCTTGCATTAGAACGTATATCCGCGATCTGATGCAGAAGAGGTGGGACACTCAAGTAGGTATAAATAAATTACATGAAATAAAACCTTATATCGGTTATACTTACTTGGGTTGTCAGTCCAGATTTGAGGAGGTCATTATGCGACGATGTCGCATTGGCCATACAAGGTATACTCACGAGTATCTATTAAAAGGTGAAGATCCTCCGTTTTGTATCCCTTGTGATGAAAGATTCACAGTCAAGCATGTCCTGCTTGACTGTGTTGAATACTCCATCACAAGGGATAAATATTTTAATTCACGAACTTTGAAGGATCTTTTTAATTCTGTTAGCTCTCATTTAATTATTGCATTTTTAAAAGAAATAGATTTGCTAAATGAATTGTAAATAGAAAAATATTTTATTTTTGGAAGTTTGAATTAGTAACTTAGAGTGTTAGTGGCTGTATCCTCGAGGGGGGTTAAAGCACTGTAAAATTATTGTCCTCCTGAGAGGGTACGTAAGTCCCAAAACATTTGAAGTCAAATTTGATCTTCCATTTTGTCTTAGCCGTAGAATATGTGTCATTTTAATTTGTGGCTAATCATGCATACAATCACCAGCAGCTGAGGGGATGATGTAAATCCAGCTAGGGACCATGCAGGTAGCAGAAGTACTGTAAGTCCCCATGGCCCCTAGTATGGTGATCTACCTTCAGTTGTTGGTGATCTATATAGCCTGTTTATATATTGTTTTGTCTGAATAGGAATATTAGTTTTAACTTTTCATGCTAGTTTTATTGTGATATTCTAGTTGTTTTACTGTCCTTCGTTGACAGGTTTTTATGATATACATAGATTCCCTTTTAAGAATGCTCTCGTCACGATATGGCTGCAATACTGCCGATGTGACGTTAAACGTTAACTCACTCACTCACTCTATTTTTACAGCTGAAGCTAACGCCATATTAACAGCTCTTAAACATATTCAAAGACGCCATAAACATAAACAATATATAATTTGGACCATGTTCCATACCTTGGACATGGGTGTCCGAGAATTTATTTTAGATACATAATTTTGCCAAGATTGGCGTTTGTTCTGTTTAAAAGTACGCCGCTTTAGCATTTAAAATTTTAAATTTATTTAAATTATGCACCATTGGATGGCGACGGAAATAAAGTTCTGCTTTTTTCATTGCCTTCCTAGCTTGTTTGCAGTCATCGTTGAACCATGGTTTTCTTATGTGTGGAACTGCAGAGGACTTTGGTATACACTCATCAGCTATGGAGTTCAATTCATCAGAAAAACATTTAATAGCATCGGGAACGTCAATAAAACGTTCGGGTTTAAGTTTTTCAGCACACAGTGTTTCATATAAAGCCCAGTTAGCCTTTTTAAAATTCCGCCTTGATGATGGAGGAACATCAGATGGAGTAACAGCTTTTAATATAGTAGGAAAATGGTCACTTCCACAGAGGTCATCGTGGACTGACCATTCGAATTCATTAAGTAGTTCTGAATTTGTGAGTGACAAGTCGAGAGCAGAATAAGTCCCTGTCCCAGGGTGTAAATATGTGTTGGAACCATCATTATAAATACATAAATCATTGTCAGAACAAAAGTCCTCCAACAATTTACCTTTAATGTTTGTATTTACACTACCCCAGAGTGGGTTGTGCCCATTTAAATCTCCCATTATAATAGAGGGCTTCGGGAGTTGATCATATAGAGCTTGAAGATCGGTTTTGGCAAACGCCGAAGACAGCGAAATATAAAGAGAGCACAGCGTAAACGCTACATGTAAAGTAATTCTTACTGCAACAGCCTGCATATTAGTAACAAGCGAAACAGGGCTTTGAATAACATTTTGTCTGACAAGAATGAATGATCCGCCAGTGGCTCTATCACCCGGAGGTGAAAAACAATGATATGCATTAAAATGACGAAGGTCAAATATATCTGCCTGATATATAATCTATTCCGCACATCTTGCTTGACTGTGTTGAGTATTCCATCACAAGGGATCAGTGAGTGAGTGAGTGAGTTAGTATTTAACGTCACATCGGCAATGTCTCAGCCATATCGTGACGAGAACATTTAATACTGAAATGAAATACATGTATTGTATAAAAACCTGTCAGCGAAGGACAGTAAAACAACTAGAATATCACAAATGAGATTAAAACTAGTGTGGAAAGTTTAAAACTAATATTACTATTCGGACAATACAGTATAAAATCAGGCTATAGGTTGCCAGCAACTGAAGGTAGATCACCATAATAGGGACCATGGGGACTTACAGTGCCTTTGCTACCTGCATGGAGCCTAGTCGGATTAACATCACCCCCTCAGCTGTTAGCAATTTAGACATATCTAGCCAAAAAAAAATACAGATATACTACGACTAAGAACAGTGGAAAGTTTAAATTTACTGTGAATGTTTTTGGACTTACGTACCCTCTCAGGAGGACAATAATTTTACAATACTTCAACCCCCTTTGAGGGTACAGCCACCAACAATTCAAGTTACAAATCCAAACTTCCAATAATTAAAATACATCTATTTACACAACATAATTTCAAAATTCAACCAAAAAATCAATTTCTTTTAAAAAATCAATAATTAAATGAGACCTAACGCTGGTAAAAAGATCCCTTATTGTTTTAACTGTAAAATACTTATCCCTTGTGATGGAGAATTCAACACAGTCAAGCAGGATATGCTTGACTGTGGTTCTCTCATCACAAGGGATGCAAAACGGAGGATCCTCACCTTTCAACAGGTATGAATGGGTATATCTAGTATGGCCAATACGACATCGTCTTAAAATAACCTCTTCAAATCTGGACTGACAACCCAAGTAGGTGTAACCAATATACGGTTTTATTTCATGTAATTTATTGATACCTACTTGGGTGTCCCACTTCTTCTGCATCAGACCACGGATATAAGATCTAATGGTGGCTTTGTAATCACTGTAAGGAATAAGAAGTGGTGTCACAGATTTGTTGAGTGCTGCCTTGGCAGCAAGATCAGCCATTGCGTTACCAGAAATGCCTACGTGACTTGGTAACCAACAGAAGACGATGTCGTACTGGCCAATAGCAAGGTTATTATACAATTCAATTATTTCAATTAAAAGTGGATGTTTACATGATACATTTCTAATAGCTTGAAGGCAAGAAAGAGAATCAGAATAGATTATATATTGTTTACGTTTAGGGTGTCTTTGAATATATTTTAGAGCTGTTAATATGGCGTTAGCTTCAGCTGTAAAAATAGAACTATTATCTGGTAATCTAGAAGATATTGTTCTGGATCCAGTGACAGTGGCACAAGCGACTGCGCCACCGTCCTTGGACCCATCTGTAAATAAGGATTTATAATTGCTATATTTATGTTTCAGTTGATTATATTCTTGTTTATACTGTAATTCATTCGTTTCTGATTTTTTAAGTGATGTTAATGTTAGGTCAACATGTGGCCTAACCAACTGCCAAGGAGGAGAAGAAAGAAGACGGGAAGGAGCTATATGGTTCAGCTCAATGCTGGAAGCAGCAAGAAATGGCTTAATCCTGAGCCCAAGAGGCGGAACAAGGGAAGACTTTTTGTTGTACAAATCCTCATAGAGAGGATTAAAAACACAATTAAATGCGGGGTTAGACTCATTAGAAGCTAATTTTGTAATGTATTGTAAAGATAGTTTAATACGACGTAAGTTGAGAGAAGGTTCATCAGCTTCGACGTATAGACTGTCGATAGGAGAGGTTCTAAAAGAACCAATACAAAGTCTTAGGCCTTGGTGGTGAACAGGATCAAGTAGTTTTAGGTTGCTTTGACAAGCGCCACCATATACGATGGAGCCGAAATCAAGTTTAGATCGGATCAGTGATCTATATAAGTGAAGAAGGGTAGATTGATCCCCTCCCCATTTTGAATTTGAAACAACCTTTAATAAATCGAGTGCCTTCAGGCATTTGGCTTTAAGGGATTTAATATGTGGCAAAAAGGTCAAATGTGAGTCGAAAATAAGTCCCAAGAACTTGGCCTCCTTGAAGACTTTGATGGGGGTGCCACTGAGAAATAACTCTGGTTCTTTATGGGGTTTGTATTTACGACAGAAGTGTATACAATTGGTTTTTGATTTAGAAAATTTAAAACCGTTTTCAAGACACCATTTATCAATTTTGTTTAAACACAACTGTAGTTGTCGTTCAATGGTATGCATATTTTTACCACGACAAGAAATATTAAAATCATCCACAAATAACGATCCATCAATTGAATCGTTTAAAACTTTTGATAAACTGTTTATCTTTATACTAAAAAGTGTGACTGACATAATACTGCCTTGTGGAACACCCTGATCCTGATTATAATGATCAGACAGGGTAGAACCCACACGGACTTGAAATTGCCTGTTATTTAAAAATTTAGCAATGAATTCAGGCAAACGACCTCCCAAACCGAAATCATGTAACTCTCTCAGAATGCCATACTTCCAGATGGTGTCATATGCCTTCTCAAGATCAAAAAAGATAGACACAGCATGTTGTTTATTAATCAGTGCGTTTTTCACAAATGATTCCAGTCGCACTAAGTGATCGACAGTACTTCTGTTTTTACGGACACCACATTGTATATCTGTGATAAGGTTATTTGTTTCCAAGTACCAAACAAGTCGATTATTTATCATGCGTTCCATGGTCTTGCAAACACAGCTAGTTAGTGAAATAGGTCGATAATTAGATGGATCCGTATGATCACGTCCAGGTTTAGGTATGGGTACTACTATGGTATCACGCCATGAAGAAGGAAATTTCCCGGAAGTCCAAATATCATCAAATATTGATAACAGCGTCTCTAAACAGGATTCTGGTAAGTGCTTCAGGAGTTGATAATGTATGTTATCAGCTCCAGTAGCAGTGTCATGAGCTTGATCAAGAGCAGTATGGAGTTCATGAATAGAAAACGTTTCATTATAATCTTCCCCATTATCAGAATTGAAATTAATAGTTTTCTTTTCTTGTTGTTTTTGATATTGCTGAAATTTAGGTATATAATTAGAGGAGGAAGAGTGTTTAGCGAGGGTTTCGCCCAGTCTATTTGCAATATCTGATTTATCAGTAAGTAATTGATCTCCGTGTTTAAGATGATGGACCGTAGATTTAGTACCTTTACCTTTGATTTTCTGGACCATGTTCCACACCTTGGACATGGGTGTCCGAGAATTTATTTTGGATACATAATTTTGCCAAGATTGGCGTTTGTTCTGTTTAAAAGTACGCCTTGCTTCAGCATTTAAAATCTTAAATTTATTGAAATTATGGACCATAGGATGATGACGGAAATAATGTTCTGCTTTTTTCCTCGCCTTCCTAGCTTGTTTGCAGTCATCGTTGAACCATGGTTTTCTTATATGTGGAGCTACAGAGGACTTTGGTATACACTCATCAGCTATGGAGTTCAGTTCATCAGAAAAGCATTTAATAGCATCAGGAACGTCAATAAAACGTTCAGGTTTAAGTTTTTCAGCACACAGTGTTTCATATAAAGCCCAGTTAGCCTTTTTAAAATTTCGTCTTGATGATGGAGGAACATCGGATGGAGTTACAGCTTTTAATATAGTAGGAAAATGGTCACTTCCACAGAGGTCATTGTGGACTGACCATTCAAATTCATTTAATAGTTCGGAATTTGTCAATGACAAGTCGAGAACAGAATAAGTCCCTGTACCAGGGTGTAAGTATGTGTTGGAACCATCATTATAAATACATAAGTCATTGTCAGAACAAAAGTCCTCCAACAATTTACCTCTAGTGTTTGTATTTACACTACCCCAGAGTGGGTTGTGCCCATTTAAATCTCCCATGATAATACAGGGCTTCGGGAGCTGATCATATAGAGCTTGCAGATCAGTTTTGGCAAAAGCTGAAGATGGTGAAATATAAAGAGAGCATAGCGTAAACGCTACATGTAAAGTAATTCTCACTGCAACAGCCTGGATATTAGTATTAAGTGAAACAGGGCTTTGAATAACGTTATGCTTGACTAGAATGGATGATCCGCCAGTGGCCCTATCACCCGGAGGTGAAAAACAATGATATGCATTAAAATGACGAAGGTTAAATGTATCTGTTTGTTTTAAATATGTCTCTTGGAGACATATCGCTGAAGGTGTAAAATCCTGGACTAATAGCTGTAATTCATGTAAATTAGTCCTCAGTCCTCTGCAGTTCCACTGTACAACATTATTGGAATAAACTATCTTTTGGGGGGATTTATTGGGGATCTACCCCGCACTCTTTTGGAGGGCGACAAGCTATGTGCCCTAGAATGGACGTTTTCAGAAACGTCCATGTCTTCAAGAGACCCATATCTATTAAACAACTGAATTTTATTTTGTGACCCTTTAGGAGCTCTGCCACTTTGTTGTTTTGAAGCATCAGGCTTAGACTTCGGTTTACCTTTCACAGTTTGTTAATTATCAGCTGTCGATTGAGATTTCGAGTGTGACTGAGATGATGATGATTTGTGATCAGAAGACGACTTTGATGTACTAGGAAGTGATTCCTCAGTCTGAGATGACATAGCAGGGTATAAAAGCTGTGGAGAATCGCAATTTATCCAAGTCAAGGTAGTTTGGCATCCTGTGGATGATTTTGTTATTTTTGAGGTAGACTCCGATGATGTTTTTGCTACTGTAGCGTAACTTTCTGAAAGATCAGACCTTTTAACCAGTTTTTTTTGCCTCAGAAAAGGATATATTTTGAGTAAACTTTCTTCTGTTTATCTCCATTTGTTCTTTCCAAATAGGACACTGTTTCGAAGAAGATGAATGGTTGCCTGAACAGTTGGTGCATTTTTTGAAATCACTGTCACAATCTTCTGTTGTGTGTGTTTTCTCACCACAGTGAGCACACACAACAGACAATGTGCAAGTATTCACGCCATGTCCATACTTCTGGAATTTAAAACACCTGAGCGGGTTGGGGATGTAGGTATCAACTTCTATGTTACAATAGCCTGCCTTCACTGATTTTGGAGCATTTGGACATGAAAAAGTAAACAGATAGGTATTAGTTTGAAATGTTTCATTGTTTTTTCGGGTTGAAAAGCGCTTCACATATAGCACACCTTGATCTTTCATTTCACATGCTATATCAAGTTCGGACATGTCAGCAAACAATCGATCACGATCTCTGATGATACCTTTACTAGTGTTCAAGGTCTTGTGAGCAGAGACCGTGACCGGAATGCCCACAAAAGATTCAATACTCATCAGATTGGATGCTTGCTGTTTCTTGCTGCACTCAACTAGTAGCGCACCCGAACGTAAGCGCCGAATGTTCTTAACATCCCCAGCAATACCTTGAATGCCTTTAGATACTGCAAAAGGGTTCAGCTTTAATGGGGTCTTGTCCGGAGTCTCAATAACAAGGAAACGTGGCCAATACTCAATCGATAAAGACGGTCTATGGTCAGTATCAACAGGATCAATTTCAAGTGGACGCTTTGTTTTTTTGTGGGGTACTTCATAAGCCATGGTTGGTGTTATATTGTTCATCATCCGAGCTCCCCACCCACCACGGAGTATCACAAGGACAATGCTAAAGCAAGCGGGCCTCCAGCTTGCAGCACCAAGGATACCCGGATGATATACTCCAGTAGAAGAATTATAAATAATTAAACTACCAGATTGGCCCATGAGTCATCGCCTTCTGGCATAAGACTCTAGGCAAAGTTCATATTAGAATTCACAATCAAAACTTACAGATCACCAGTAGTGCCAAAGCCGAAATTCAAAACAATTTCAAATCAAATCTGTGCCAAAGACACATACACAGTTCATGCACAGGGCTTGGCATGACCAGCCGATTGGTTGAATCGGGCCAATTCAACCACCCGTCTAGGTGAAGTAAGGGCCAAAGTGGTGTGTTGGGCAAATGGAAAGCAGTTAAAAAGCCCAACTGCCCTCAACCACCAGGTTCCCGTCCTCCACCGACACGGGACGCAACCCACGGCAAACAGGTTGCCCAATTTAGTCGCCTCTTACGACAAGCAATGGGGTGCTGTGGACACATTCTGTCCCGGGTCCACACGGGAGAAGAGCACTTAGCGTTATCCAGCACCCACCACGAGGAGGTGGCTCTTCATGGGTGCCAGGAATCAGTATTTCAATTCACATACTATGAAGGATCTTTTGAACAGTGTTAGTCCTCATTTAATTATTGCATTTTTAAAGGAATTAAATTTGTTAACCGAACTGTAAATAGATAAATATTTTAAAATTGGAAGATTAAATTAGTAACTCAAATCGTTAGTGGCTGTACCCTCAAAGGGGGTTGAAGTACGGTAAAATAATTGTCCTCCTGAGAGGGTACGTAAGTCCAAAGACATTTGACGTAAATTTCAGTTTTCCAGCTTTTTAATCGTAGAATAAGTGTGTTTTTACTTTATGGCTAGATGTGTCTAAATTGCTAAGAGCTGAAGGGATGATGTAAATCCAGCTAGGGTCCATGCAGGAAGCAAATGTCCCGATGGTCCTTAGTATGGTGATCTACCTTCAGTTGTTGGCAAGCTATAGCTCATTTTTATATTGTACTGTCCTCTATAGATACATTGTTTTAGGTCTATTGACTAGTTTTATATTCTATTCTGTGATATTCTAGTCAGTTTCACTGTCCTTCGTTGACAGGGTTTAACAATGTCCGTGCTAGTAATTCATTTGTATTTTTATAATTAATCGTTCTCGTCACGATATGGCTGCAATACTGCCGATGTGACGTTAAATACTAACTCACTCACTCACCCTTGTGATGGAATATTCAACACAGTCAAGTAGGACATGCGTGACTGTGATTCTTTCATCACAAGGGATACAAAACGGAGGATCCTCACCTTTTAACAAGTACTCATGTGTATACCTCGTATGGCCACCTCCTCAAATCTGGACTGACACCCCAAGCAAGTATAACCGATATAAGGTTTTATTTCATGTAATTTATTTATACCTACCTGGGTGTCCCACTTCTTCTGCATCAGATCACGGACATAAGATCTTATTGTAGCTTTATAATCAGAGTATGGAATCAGAAGTGATGTCACAGATTTGTTGAGTGCCGCCTTAGCAGCAAGATCGGCCATTGTGTTACCAGAAATGCCTACGTGACTAGGTAACCAACAAAGGACGATGTCGCACTGGCCAGTAGCAAGATTATTGTACAATTCAATCATTTCTATTAAAAGTGGATGTTTACAAGAAATGTTTTTAATAGCCTGAAGGCAAGAAAGAGAGTCGGAATAAATTATATACTGTTTACCTTTCGGGTGTCTTTGAATATATTTAAGAGCTGTTAATATAGCGTTAGCTTCTGCTGTAAAAATAGAACTATTGTCTGGTAATCTAAAAGATATTGTTCTGGATCCAATGACAGTGGCACAAGCCACAGCGCCACCGTCCTTGGACCCATCTGTAAATAAGGGTTTATAATTGCTATATTTATGTTTCAGTTGATTATATTCTTGTTTATACTGTAATTCATTCGTTTCCGATTTTTTAAAAGTCGTTAATGTTAGATCAACTTGTGGCCTAACCAACTGCCAAGGAGGAGAAGAAAGAAGACGGGAAGGAGCTATATTTTCCAGCTCAATGCTGGCAGCAGAAATAAGTGGTTTTATTCTTAAAGCAAGAGGCGGAACAAGAGAAGACTTCGTATTGTATAAATCCTCATACAGAGGATTGAAAACACAGTTATATGCAGGGTTTGACTCATTTGAATATAGTTTTGTTACATACTGCAAAACTAATTTTATACGTCGCTGCTCAAGAGATGGTTCATCAGCCTCGACATACAGGCTGTCAACAGGTGAAGTTCTAAAGGAGCCTAGACAAAGTCTTAGACCTTGATGATGGACTGAATCTAATAGTTTTAAGTTGCTTTTGCAGGCTCCACCATAGACAATGGAGCCATAGTCAAGTTTTGAACACACGAGAGATCGATATAGATGGAGAAGGGTAGCTTGATCCCCTCCCCATTTAGAATTTGAAACCACTTTCAACAAGTCAAGTGCTTTCAGGCATTTAGTTTTAAGTGATTTAATATGTGGTAAAAACGTTAAATGTGAATCAAAGATAAGACCCAAGAACTTGGCTTCCTTCACAACTTTAATGGCCGTCCCATCTAGAGATAGTTCAGGGTCTTTATGTGGTTTGTATTTTCGACATAAATGTATGCAGTTAGTTTTCGATTTAGAAAATTTAAAGCCGTTTTCAAGACACCATTTATTAATCTTGTTTAAACACAACTGCAATTGCCGTTCAATGGTATGCATATTTTTACCACGACAAGAAATATTAAAATCATCCACAAATAATGATCCATCAATTGAATCGTTTAAAACTTTAGATAAACTGTTGATCTTGATGCTAAAAAGAGTGACAGACAGAATACTGCCTTGTGGAACACCCTGATCCTGATGGTAATGATCAGACAGGGTAGAACCCACACGGACCTGGAATTGTCTGTTATTTAAAAACCTGGCTATAAATTCAGGCAAACGACCTCGCAAACCGAAGTCATGTAAATCTCGTAAAATGCCATATTTCCAAGTAGTGTCATATGCTTTTTCAAGATCAAACAAGATAGACACAGCGTGTTGTTTGTTAATTAGTGCGTTTTTTACAAATGATTCTAAACGCACTAAGTGATCGACAGTACTTCTGTTTTTCCGGAAAGCACATTGTATATCTGTGATAAGGTTATTAGTTTCCAAATACCAAACAAGTCGATTATTTATCATGCGTTCCATGGTCTTGCAAACACAGCTTGTCAATGAAATAGGACGATAATTGGACGGATCCGTATGATCACGTCCAGTTTTAGGTATTGGTACCACTATAGCATCACGCCATGAAGACGGAAATTTACCGGAAGTCCAAATATCATCAAATATATATAAGAGCGTCTCTAAACAGGATTCTGGTAAGTGCTTCAGGAGTTGATAATGTATGTTATCAGCTCCTGTAGCAGTGTCGTGAGCTTGATCAAGAGCAGTATGGAGCTCATAAATAGAAAAAGTTTCATTATAATCTTCCCCATTATCAGAATTGAAATTAATAGTTTTCTTTTCTTGTTGTTTTTGATATTGCTGGAATTTTGGTACATAATTTGAAGAGGAAGAGTGTTTAGCAAGGGTTTTACCCAGTTTATTAGCAATATCTGATTTATCAGTAAGCAATTGATCTCCCTGTTTAAGATGATGGACAGAAGATTTAGTACCTTTACCTTTGATTTTCTGGACCATGTTCCATACCTTGGACATGGGTGTCCGAGAATTTATTTTGGATACATAATTTTGCCAAGATTGGCGTTTGTTCTGTTTAAAACTACGCCGTGCTTCAGCATTTAGAATTTTAAATTTATTTAAATTATGCACCATTGGATGGCAACGGAAATAATGTTCTGCTTTTTTCCTTGCCTTCCTAGCTTGCTTGCACGCATCGTTGAACCATGGTTTTCTAATGTGTGGAACTACAGAGGACATTGGTATGCACTCATCAGCTATGGAATTCAGGTCATCAGAAAAGCATTTAATAGCATCGGGAACGTCAATAAAACGTTCAGGTTTAAGTTTTTCAGCACACAGTGTTTCATATAAAGCCCAGTTAGCCTTTTTAAAATTTCGTCTTGATGATGGAGGAACATCGGATGGAGTTACAGCTTTTAATACAGTAGGGAAATGGTCACTTCCACAGAGGTCATCGTGGAGTGACCATTCAATTTCGTTTACTAGTTCTGAATTTGTCAATGACAAGTCAAGAGCAGAATAGGTCCCTGTACCAGGGTGTAAATATGTGTTGGAACCATCATTATAAATACATAAATCATTGTCAGAACAAAAGTTCAATTTACCTTTAGCGTTTGTAGTTAGACTACCCCAG
Organism: Haliotis asinina; assembly: GCF_037392515.1. Lineage (NCBI taxonomy): Eukaryota > Metazoa > Mollusca > Gastropoda > Lepetellida > Haliotidae > Haliotis > Haliotis asinina. Next base: position 30,462,783 of record NC_090280.1, read on the forward strand.
AGTGGGTTGTGTCCATTTAAATCTCCCATTATAATACAGGGTTTCGGGAGTTGGTCATATAGAGCTTGAAGATCAGTTTTAGTGAACGTCGAAGACGGCGAAATATAAAGAGAGCATAGCGTAAACGCTACATGTAAAGTAATTCTCACTGCAACAGCCTGCATATTAGTAATAAGTGGAACAGGGCTTTGAATAACGTTTTGCCTGACTAGAATGGATGATCCGCCAGCGGCCCTATCACCTGGAGGTGAAAAACAATGATATGCATTAAATTGACGAAGGTCAAATGTATCTGTTTGTTTTAAATATGTCTCCTGGAGACATATCGCTGAAGGTGTAAAATCTTGGACTAATAGCTGTAATTCATGTAAATTAGTCCTCAGTCCTCTGCAGTTCCACTGTAGAATATTATTGGAATAAACTATCTTTTGGGGAATTTATTGGGGATCTACCCCGCACTCTTTTGGAGGGCGACAAGCTATGTGCCCTAGAATGGACGTTTTCAGAAACGTCCATATCTTCAAGAGACCCAAATTTATTGAACAATTGTATTTTGTTCTGTGACCCTATAGGAGCTCTGCCACTTTGTTGTTTCGAAGCATCAGGCTTAGGCTTCGGTTTACTTTTAACAGGTGGCTGACTATCAGCTGATTGAGACTTTGAGTGTGACTGAGATGGTGATGCTGATGATTTGTGATCAGAAGAAGACTTTGATGAAGGAGATACGGTCTTTTGTGTATTCTGAGCTGTGTCTGTCTGAGTAGACTGTTCTGAGATAGACTGTGGAAGATCAGGAGAGATAGACTGAGTATCTGAATATCTGAATTTACCCATGTCAGGTCAGTCTGACATGACCTTGACGAAGTTACTACTGGCGTAGTTGTTCGTTTTGATAAGGTTTCAGATGATTTTGTGACAGAGGCGTAAGTTTCAGTGTGCTCAGTAGATTGTACAATCTTTCTTGCTTCAGCAAAACTGACGTTCCTGGAAAATTTGATTTTGTTAATTTCCATTTGCCTTTTCCAAATGGGACATTCTTTCGAAAAGGATGAATGGTTTCCTGAACAGTTTGCACATTTTTTGTAAATACTGTCACAATCTTCGGTTACATGTGTATTCTCAGCACAGTGAGCACATGTAACAGACAATGTGCAAGTATTAACACCATGTCCGTACTTTTGACACTTAAAGGAGCGCAGAGGATTTGGAATATATAAGTCAACATTGAGATTGCAGTAACCTGCTTTGATTGACTTTGGAGGTGTTGGAGCTGAAAATGAAAACAGATATGTGTTGGTTTGGACAGTCACATTATTTTTCCGTGTTGAGAAACGTTTGACGAAAGATACTCCTTGGTCTTTCATCTCGGACATTATATCGAGCTCAGTCATGTCTGCTAGAAGACGCTCACGGTCTCGAACTATGCCTTTGCTTGTATTCAGTGTTCTGTGGGCAGAAACTAATACCGGGACTCCGACAAACATATCAGTTGATAATAGGTTGGTAGCTTGTTGTTTTCTGCTACATTCAATCAGCAGTGAACCTGATCGCAAGCGTTTGATATCTTTTACCTCACCTGCAATGCCAGTGATACCTTTTGAAATTGCAAAGGGGTTTAATTTTAAAGGAGTCTTGTCAAGGGTCTCAATAATCAAAAAACGTGGCCAGTGATCAATTTGTATACAGGGTCGATGTTGATCATCATTTTCCAGTTGACGTTTGGTTTTTTTGTTAGGGGTTTGGCAATCCATGATTATTGGTATATTGGTTCGTCATCCGAGCTCTCCACCCACCACGGAGTATCACAAGGACAATGCTAAAGCAAGCGGGCCTCCAGCTTACAGCACCAAGGATACTCGGATGATATACTCCAGCAGAAACATTAAAAATATTAACAGTTCCACCAGATTGGCCCATGAGCCACCGCCTTCTGGGCATAAGACTCTAGGCAAGGTTCATGTAATCAAAAATCAAGTCAAATAATATTCTATGAACAAAGGGAGCCAAGACTAAAATGTAAACAATTCCAAATCAAATTCTGTGCAATGACATAAAATCCATGTACAGGGCTTGGCATGACCAGCCGATTGGTTGAACCGGGCCCATTCAACCACCCGTCTAGGTGAAGTCAGGGCCGAAGTGGTGTGTTTAGCAATAGGAACACTGGTCCTGCTCCCATTGCCCTCAACCACCAGGATCCCCTCCTCCACCGACACAGGGCCGCAACCCACGGCAAACTGGTTGGTGGACCAAATATCCCCCCGGGTCCACTACAGGGGTGTCGGCGAGCTCTTAGCATTACCCAGCACCCACCACGAGGAGGTGGCTCGCCACGGGTGCCTCCTTAGACTGACGAAACAATAAAGTGATAAAGACAAACCCTTTTCACGACATGTGGTTAATCTCTTGTACGTCTGAATATCAAATGTAATCATGAAACACGATGGAATTTTGTCACTATATATCAAGATCCTGTGTATGGTCGCCTGGACGTCTACCTCGGATTTGACGCCATCTTGGAGTGACGTCACACGCGGTAGTCTTAGGAATGGGCGACTCACATCATGACAGTTTTCCTTGCATTCGAAACAACGTCGACCCCGACGGTTATCACATGAATCCCTGCACGTTACTTGTGAAGTAGACTGGCACATGTGCCTAGGGTCAGACTTGTTAGTTTAAATGCCACATGTCTCTAAGCTCGCAGTCAATGCTTCAAGTCTCTCAGGTCAAAATCTATAGTTGAAATGCCCCATCTCCCTAACATCACAATTAATAGTTTAAATGCCCTAAGTCTCTAAAGTCACAGTTAATAGCCTAAGTGCCACATGTCTCCAAGGTCACACTAAGTTTAAATGATAATTTTAGAATCTAAAACATTCCAAAGAAATATCAGGCTGGGGTCCTCAGATGTTCTGTCTGCCTATGTAGATTTGCGTCTTCCATGGGTTCAGCATATAGTACACCCAGGGACTAACTAATGCGTATATCACTGGATTAACTGGTCCATAGCCGATTGTTAACAGATAGCCGCCATATAGGTGGAATATTGCAGAGTACGGCGTTTAACAACAACCGAATAAATCGACCCACTTTATTGGTGTGTTTCACGCTTTATAACCCAATGTTCAGCGTCTGTTGTCAAGATCAAGTTACTTAAACACATACGGAACCCAGAATACCTTTTATCAAATGATTTCATTCTACTTTGCCATGCAACATCTGTCATTGTAACACACTTTGTGGTTTGGAAATGATTTATTCAGTTCCATTTACTCGCTTGATAATTAGAAATTAGTAATTAGAAATCCACGATGTTGATTGCATGTGTACAAGTTAGATCATTATACACGATGAAAACCGAAAGCACTCTTACTTTCCTGTTGTTGGCAACTGCTAACAACGCCATTGTGTTATAAGAGTGAAGTTTCGCCCCTTGGTTTAATTATCGGAGAAAAACGAGAACAAGATGAAGCTGATAGTAAGTACTTCCAGAATCTACAACGCTCTGACTCTGGTTTACTACTGTCAGAGGAATCTGTTGAGTCAAACTGCTCTTACAAAGGGGAGCTCAGCGTTACGAACTTTTGTCTGTACGTGTGTTGACGCCGCAAGCTGCACTGCAGACAAGTGGGAGTGCCTTATTGCGGAGTGTCAACAGATGATGGAGAACATCAAACATGAGGTACTCTTAATATAAGAGTGGGTATGGATTTTACGCCGCTTTTAGCATTGCCAGTATTCCAGCACTATAACGGTAGGCAACACATAGTATGGGCTTTACACATTGTACCAGGCGCGGAGTCGAAGCGCTTTAACTGTCAGGTTACTCTAACGTCCCTTGTAAATGACAAGTAGTGAACTAGCGAAATACTCTTGCAAATGTGAGCATTATCCCATATATCGTTGACTTAATATCCCAGGAGTTTACAACAGTTAGCCCCGACGGTATCAAACTTCCACAGTACATAAGCACCAGGTTCCTGTAGCTCACCTGGATAAATCTCAGCCAAGGTAAAGTTTACAAACATTGGAGATTAAAAGTTTAAACGTGTATTTTTAGTTTTATAAATGCTTAACATTGACCAGTAATGTTTAATCCCGGACTCAAAATCTGCATACACTTTACGAGTCTCCTTGGCCTTGTTTGTACGTACTGATTCCCCCGACTATAAAGTCAATCTGATACCTTCTCTTTGTATGCATACCGCGCAGACTCTTTCCAATAAACCGAGGGTATAACTGTGCTAGACATGTGAGACAGCACATTGAATGACACGAGCATCTCAGTTTGTATCACAGTAAGGTGAACTGCACTTACATGCATGTTTACCCGTCATGAGCCAGGTTAGAATGGAGTCACAGGATCGCGGGGTTGAGACATGCCATCTTATTCCAATTACGTAGAAAGATGCTCATGATGTCGGTTTCCTGGTCCAGGCTCGATTATTTCCTGGCCGTTGCGATATAGCTAGAATATTGCCGAAAGCAGCGTTAAACAACAACAAAAGAAAACAAAACCTTGTAACGTTTGGTGAAAATGTACATTTTATTTCCCTGTCATTGCTATGGAGGCACAATATCACGTGGCGCCACGCTGATCCATCAGAGTGCAATCAAACCGACCAACCTGTCTGTTGCGCTGTCAAGACATTGTTGCGCTTCATATATATAAAAGCGTCTTTCAGAGGTATTTCAGAAGTTTTAAAGATGAAGAAAGAAACCATGTTCTGTGGATAGGCAACTTCTTTATTGTAATGAGTGCGACGTTTCTTTATAACGGTGTTATCAACGTATACCGAAACATCCACTGCAATAAAGAAGACTATCCATAGAACCTTAGAAAAAAGGAAAACGTTTTCGAAAGTGTTTAAAAATATTTCAGACAGACAGACATATTCATTCAGTAATGTGGGCCTAATATAAGTAACACCTTTTAGCTGTTTATCGCCAATGTACCATTTCTCATTTCTCCGTAATATACCATCGTTTACCATTGTCTAATATATCTAATATATTCAGTTGTCTCTGTAGACCTCCTACGGTAAATGGTAAGAAGAACAGGCTTAAAACATAACTTTAGCGAGCCACACATGAATTTTGAAACTGTTGTGTGATACTGTCTTCAGATTTTCTGCAAGCTTTATCTGGCGAATACATATTCTTCAATAGCTTTTGCCATGACAACCTTTTGTAACTAACATAATAGAATACTTTCCTATTATTATAATCAAAGGCTGTTCTATAATCGACGAATGCCACGTAAACCCTTCTTCCTTCTTGACATAGATATTTGTTGCCCAACGACTGAAGAATAAAATATTGTTTACCGCAGAGTAGTTCATACGGAAACCTGCTTGAGACTTGGAATTCATTTTATTAACATCAACCAATTTCTTATCGTACTATAACAGTCGCAAAAATGTGCATATTCTTACCTAAAATTATTCAGATATTTCTCACCAAAGTCAATGTTATATTTCATACATTTTGTTAAAGTATTCACGTTGTAGCAGGCTTGTTATCGGTAACTTGCGTAACTGACAGCTGTCTATGCTACTGGCATCACCCCATGCCGTTAAAAGCCTGATGGAGTATACACTCCAGTGTTTGTACTGACCGATCCGACCACAACTTAATGGTCAAATATTCACGCCTGTACACGCTGTCAAATTACACAGATGTAGATGTGGAGGCTTAACCACTTACATTACTGGTTATTACTCAACTTTTCCGACAACACACGGCCAAAGCAATTAGAATCTCGAAAGCTATCTGCCAAAATTGAGTAATATCTCGGTGCCATAACTTTTCAAAAGATAGACAAAGCGTCGTCTCCATTTTAGGGAAACTGGTTATACCGTACAAGCAGAGGGTTCAGCTATATAAGCACCAGGGTCTGAAACATTCATCAGTCTGACCCTGGAACCCTTCTGTTTGTATCAAGGTAAGCCATAGTTACTTTATACCTTGCTCTTTTCATATTTTTGCTTAAAATGCGCCTTACTTGAATAATGAACCTAGTTCTGCACTTTATCAAAGTCATGTTCTAATCTTGTACCTTGGCCGCGTGGTTATGATTAATGTAATTTGGTATCATTACTACGGTAGTTCTGTATGCCGTCACTTTGTAGTTCTGTATGCCGACACTTTGTAAGATCTGTATGCTGTCACTTTGTAAGACTAACATAGTTATAACTTAAACACACAATTCGGCTGTTTGACAGATATGGTTTACAAGTTAGGCTTCTATTATTTTTTAAAACTATCGCAATATGTGTCCTGGAAGTTTTTTCGTTAACAATGTATATACGTGCGTTCTGTAATTTAGAATATGTACAGGTTGCACGCTGTGAGAATGTGTTTTAAGTCGCCACTTGGGCACTGATTGTAATATTCATATGTGTAGAATTCGTCTTTTCAAATATAATGGAAAATGTTGAATAACATGAAGCACTAGTTCTGCCCATACTTTCCGGCGTCAATTCACTGTTCAGTTTCATGTACAATTCCTGCCTGACAGACAGAGTTATTAGTTCACTTAGTTGAGATGTTTTACCATCGCATATTGTCGAAACCAAAAACCATGTCAGCGCAAGTATATGTTTTATATTGTGACTAGTTGCTTTCGTAGATATTGTAATTTTAGGTAACTAAGTTAACGTTGTGACTGCATATATGTTCAGAAGAAATACTTGAACGTTAAATTATTCTGACCAAATGCGTACAGCATTAGCAAAGCCTAAGTGAATATATATTTTCCATTTCATATACGCTATTGTCCTTCACTATCGTGAGTTATTAACTCGGAAAATCTCCGGTAAATAGCAATCATCTGGAAGCTACGAAATTTAGTCTATGTGTGTTGTAGATCAGTTCGTAAAGAACCAGGGTTTTTCAGAATTCCAAACTTACAGATATATTCTTCATAACTTTCTATATTTATCCTGTTAACAGTTTAGTCGTTATAATATTTTAGTGAGTTGTTTACATTGTCAGTTTAAAGCGCTTCAGTGGATTTAATGAATAAAGGCTAACGCTGTAGAATCTGTGCAGCAACGCGACGGTCACGGTTCATTAGCATGCCGCCACACCTGCACAGCTAGTACGCGGATAGATTGTTTACTTGTGACGTAACGTACCGTAGTCAGTCTCAGTGCGCTCTAATTATCAGTTACATAGGCCTCCATTTATATAACTGTGTGTCAGTCAATATTTTGAACTGGTCTCGAGATATTTATTTGTCAAATATATCACGGCTCATCTATAACTGTTATGTTAAATTTACCGTACATCGGATTATAACAGTACACGTTCAACACTGTACGGGCGTACCGTATTTAAGGGAAAGGACGCCCCTGTATTGAAAAATGGTCGCTGTTCAAGAATGGCACAATGTTTATGAGTAAAATGTACATGATAAATGATTGCAGATTATGTTATGTCAGATATTGTTAGTACAGACATGCAGTTGTTAATTATAACTTTAAATTTGTTTGTATTACACCGTCGTAACGGTAATGAACATTGTATTGAGTTTAACTTAAATTGATAATGATTTATTATATAAAGTAAGGTTTAGATGTTATTCTACTCTTCTCATGTGCATCGGTGACATTTTATATGATTGTGGTTGAATGATTTTGTATGACATTGAATCCATGTATTGAATAAAGAGTCTGACCCTGGAACCCTTCTGTTTGTATCAAGGTGTGGAGATCCCCCCGGCTAATTCCCCAATTCTAGGTACGAAGCAGCTTGGTGACAAACCAAGCCCGACTTCAGTTCTTTTTCTAAAACAGACGTAAATACTTTACCAATAACATTTCAAAACGAGGTTGCTTCATAACAATTCGGATTTGGTCTGCTTTCACACATAAACAAAGGAAGCCTGGATCCTTGTTGCGTTTCAGCATACCCATACTGTCTTCAATTTCATTTTTTTCATTTGGCCCGATAAGAGTTCATCAATGGAAGGCAAGTTGTTACAATGTTCAGAGGAATGAAAATGTAAATATTCGAATACAGTTCCATCAAAGACATTGTTTGCAGTGATGTAAAATCTCATAACCAGATATCTTGAGAAATACCACAACCAGATATCTGGAGAAATACCACTTTGTACTTTTTTACCACATATGAGGGATTTCACGGTCGTCCAAAATGATTTACAGCCACCATACCTTCCTGTAATGCCTGTATCACTTGCAATTTTCATATCGTAGCTGTTAGGCTGGCAAGACCTCTTACATTCAAAATTTACTGATAAATACTTCTTAAAATTCAGCTGACGCTCAAATTTACGATAGATAGATAATGCTTTTTGCTTAGAATTTTGAAAGATAGAGTCTTGATCAAATTGCGTCAGTTCTCCCCGTCTATGGAATTGGAGTTGCACAATGATCTAGTTTAGGGTACAATGTATCACAATATCTCCCAGTTTTCTAGCAGCCAAGTTAATATCGACATCTTGTAATGTAATGAAATCTTCAAATATGCTTGACTCGAGGTGCGACAGTTGTTCTATTCTTTGACGAAGGCATTAAGGAGGAGTCTGAATCTCGATACACGGGGCAGAACAGGAGCATCTGTAGACACCAGAACCAGAACACCTGAACCTAGACCTACAAACAGACTACCTTAAAGGACAACAACAGGCAGAAGGTCCGACTCTGTACGCTTTGGTATTTGGAAATCTTGCAATTAATGACTCCAAACATGCAAGTTTCCTTTCTGGTCTCATCTTCTGAGGTCCCTGTTTAGCCAAATGGATGCATTTGCGAAAAACGAATCCCCAGTAATTGGGCAACGTAACTACTTCGTGTATTAGTAATAAGTTTCGGACTACCGTCATTGTCAGTTTCAGAATACTGTAATGGTTGAAGAGAACGGAAATTCTGTATCTCGATATCCAGAAGATAATAACAACTAGAGTTCATCATTCGCTTGTTAAGTTGTAGCTAATCACACCAAGCAACGACTATTTTGGCTGTTACCTTCCTGATGTTCAGATATTAGAAGAAAGGATGGGTAGACTCTCTGGATTTCTCAAGTCCTAAAGTGATCATGTTGAGTGAGTGCGTGAGTTAATATTTAACGTCACATCGGCAATATCTCAGCCATATCGTGACGTAGAGGATTTAACATTTAAATGAAATGTATGCATATATTAAAAAATCCTGTCGACGAAGGACAGTAAAATAACTAGAATATCACAGTTATACATGTAAAACTAGTACTTATATATAAAACATTTTATCTAGAAGAGACAACACAATATAAAAATAGGCTAAAGATCGCCAACAGCTGAAGGTAGGTCACCACACTAGGGACCATGGGGACTTACAGTGCCTTTGCTACCTGCATGGACTCTAGCTGGATCTACACCATCCCTTCAGCCGCTGACGATTGTATGACATCTTAGCCAAAATTAAAATAAAAAAATACTACATTCAAAAATCCTGGTAAGCTTAAATTTACTTTGAATGTTTCGGGACTTACGTACCCTCCCAGGAGGACAATAATTTTACAGTACTTCAACCCCCTTTGAGGGTACAGCCACTAACAATCGCAGTTACTAATATAAACTATCAATCATAAAATATGTAATTATTTACAAGTCACTTAATAAATCTAGTTCCTTTACAAACGCAACAATTAAATGATATGTGACATTATTAAAAAGATCCTTCATAGTTGGGATTTGAAATATGTATCCCTTGTGATGGACTACCCAACACGGTCAAGCAAGCAAGACATGCTTGACCGTGATTCTTTCATTACAAAGGATACAAAAGGAGGATCCTTAACTTTAAGCAGATATATAGCGGATACTAAACGACCTTCCGTGTAATACCATGTTTATTAAACGAGTTAAAGATTTGGTATCAAACGAGCGAAAGCGAGTTTGATACTAAATCTTTAACGAGTTTAATAAAGATGATATTTCACGGAAGTGAGTTTTGTATTCTGTTTATTACTCGTCAACATAAATTGACAGAAACTGCCGCGAAATTGCCTACAGTGTGAGGACTCTCAGCTTTTAAGTAAAGCAAGGTCTAGTAAAATCGCGACATTAACATTAGCATCGTGACGTCACAACTTTGAACCATTTTGACGTCATACGTCAAGCGGTAGTGTAATATTGCCGTATAAATATTACACTGCAGTATCTACAACTGGCGAGTAATAATCATGTGTATATCTTGTGTAGCCAATGCGACACCGTCGCATGATGACCTCCTCAAATCGGGACTGACAACCCAAGTAGGTGTAACCAATATAGGGTTTTATTTCATGCAATTTGTTGATATCTACTTGAGTGTCCCACTTCTTCTGCATCAGATCACGGATAAGATTGCAATGCAATTATTTCAATTAAGAGTGGATGTTTACAAGAAATATTTTTAATTGCCTGAAGGTAAGAAAGAGAGTCTGAAAAGATTATATACTGTTTATGTTTAAGGTGTCTTTTCATATACTTAAGACCCGTTATTATGGCATTAGCTTCCGCTGTAAAAATAGAACTGTTGTCTGGTAATCTAGAAGCTATTGTCCTAGATCCAATGATAGTGGCACAAGCCACTGCGCCACCGTCCTTGGACCCATCGGTAAATAAGGATTTATAATTACTATATTCATGTTTCAATTGATTATACTCTTGTTTATATTGTAGTTCATTGGTTTCTGAATTTTTAAATGTAGTTAATGCGGAACAAGAGAAGATTTCTTATTGTATAAATCCTCATAGAGAGGATTGAAAAGTGATCATGTTGATACCATCAACGTATCTGAGAGTTTCATAACAAGTTTTATAAAGAAGGCTTTATGAATTCGTGTAACAAATTTTGCAGACCACGTCCGAAAAAGCAACAACCAAGCCTGGGGAGGGGGCAACTACTCCGACCACCAAAGGTAAGGGTTGACAGTTTTAAAGTCAACAGTCCACACACACCAGTTTGGCAGTCATATGAACGAACGAACGAACGAACGAACGAACGAAGTGTTTATTTCCTACAGAGTCTATTTGAAGATTATACAAGTGTTTAGTAGATGTACATAAGCTGTTTGTGTAGATTGAGAAATGAGAAAACCACAGTATAATGTATTCTTAAAGCCGTATGTATCATAGTCAATGTCTTCAGTTAAGCCATGCATATATGCATCGGGAAACAGTGACAACATACAATCGTCGATCAAACATAGCTATTTTCACAAATGAACAAACACCAAGTTTGCGAATCACACAGTAGACAAAATGATTCGTACCTTCCCTAAAAGTTTTACAGTGCAAGAAAATATGGCAACCATAGTCATATCAATGTTGATGACTGTGGTTAAATTCTTTAGGACACGCTCTTGATCCAGTCTTTAATGTGGATACAAAACATAAAGCAAAATGTAAAGAACGTACATTTGTAAACATTTTTTCTTACAAATCCGACATGGATTCACTGAAAGATAAAATTTGTCCTTTACCGATATCGTTCCTTGACTTTGACACACTCATCTAATCCTTAAGTAGATGTCTAAGGGAACACCCGACCATGATAACGCTGTACTTCTGAGTAGTCACACAGCTCGCCTCAACCCTCTCAGATGTAGATTTGCAATAGCTGCTTAAGGAGCAATAACCCACCGTTTACAGTTCCCATTCTGAAACTCCAAAGACAGAAGACATTGGAGGCCTTGTCAGTTACTACAGATCCTCAAATAGACATTAGATCGAAGAGTTAAGAAAGACATATTGTGAAAATACACCAGCTTAACAAGTCCCAGTTTAAGCTTGAAGTCTCTCCCACTAGTTACGTAGGACTATGTGGACTAGAAATGTTGAACGTTTCTCCTGCAGGTCTGCTATTAAGGGATTGCACTGCATAAGTCCTGAATACTTGCCACGGAGTGCCACAGAAATCACTAATGGCTAATGGTTGTCCTGTAGGCAGAGTATATAAGAGCTGCTGTATCAACCAGTAATATTTCCCATGAAGGTCCTGTTTATTGTGACTGATAATTGTACATGTAATGTATTACGTTTGCCGTGTAGGTCCTGCATATAGACGTTGCTACCAGGATGACCGTGATCGTGTACTTCCTTACGAATTTATGGTAAACTTCCGTATGACGATTGAAGTGAGTCGAATTCACTGCACCCAGAAGGGATACTCCTTCTTAGGACTTGAGGTAGGTATCAATAGCCGAATTCGAGAACTTAGATATACAAATTTACTTTGACCAGTGCATAATATGTTATATTACATGTACATACATGTCAACAAATTTCATTCGTGAATAGCCACATATGTTATCTGTAGGACGTATCTTTCCTAATATACATTATATACTGGAACTTAAGTTACACAATAAGCATGTTTTCAGATACCGTTCCAGTAACCCATAGTTTTAAGAGTTATCGATCGATAGTGTTAAACAATACATTGTGACATTTTGGTACAGAAAAATCCAACATGTAATATAATCGTGCCTCAACTATTTGGCATGTGGTGTGGGATGGTACGGCCCGTTTGACTCGGTGTCAACCAGATCTACCTGGCAAGTAGCTGTGTAACTAATAATGATATTTTGGTACATCTGTTATTGATATAGGTGGGAGGTGGCTGTAACATGAATATTGTCTTTTATAGCTATTTTTTTAACCCCATGTACTTTTTATGTATTTTACCTATATCATCAGTTTCTCTTCCCATGTATTTTACTCTTATCAAATGTTTTTTGCTCATACAAACGAACCTGCTAGAAACAAATGTTCCTAGGTGTTTTCTCAAACAGTTTGTAAATTTACTGTTCCATATTCTTCAGTCAATATTGAAGCTGTACAAAACAAAGGTCAACTCATTCGGTATTTTAGAAACTGAAGCGGACTGTGCATGAGAATAGAGTACGACTATGTTTATGCTACTAATATCAGTAAAGGCTATGTGGACGTGCTTGTAAGGGTTTCAGGCCGTTAAGTGTGCATTACACAACAGAAAATACCATAAAAAATGGATCAGAAAAACATCCAATGCGAAGAAAGAGCTTTGGGAGTATGTCAGTGGCATGTTTTGGTTTAAAGTTTGGAAGGGAATGTTTCTTCAGTAACATGATCAAGAGCGGCTACAGAAAGGTGTCCGACGACGAGTGCAACTATCCCAGGGGGCAACACCAAGATGTGTAGATTACAATGGCTGATGACCATGTATCAGGTTGTTTGACAGTCTCTCGATGTGCCTCAGAAACAAAGCCAAGGACCAACCCTGAAACAGTCAAGGACCGACTTTGAGTCAATTATTGTACTTATGCTATTGAAATATGTGGACCAACCAAAACGATACATTTTGTGTGTGTGTGTGTGTGTGTGTGTGTGTGTGTGTGTGTGTGTGTGTGTATTCGAGGGGATGTCAATACGTTTTGAGCCTTGCATAGAAAAACACAACATAGTCCCCTTGTGAGTCTAAACACTTGTTCCATCTTTTCTGCTAGGCGCTGATGCCATCTCTGTAGAAGGCGCCATTTTGGTCCTCAAACCAAGCCTCAGTAGCAGCAATAAGCTCATTATCATCCTAAAATCTACGACCACGCAACTGTTTCTTGAGATTTGGGAACAGATGGTAATCACTTGGTGCCAGGTCTGGAGAGTAGGGGGGATGCGGCAAGATTGCGTACCCGCATTCCTGGACAGCAGCTGCTGCAACGCGAGAGGTGTGTACTGGAGCATTGTCTTGACGTAGAAGAATACCACGTCTGATCTTGCCCCGGCGCTTCTCCTTGATTGACTGTCGCACTTGCCTCAACAAGTTAGCGTAATATTCCCCATTCATTGTTCTTCCTCTTGGATTCTTGTTTGCTCTCATGATCATAGTGGTGGATCCAGGTTTCATCACAGGTTACTAGCCTAAAGTGAAAATCTTCTGGATTCTTGTTGTATCTGGTTAGCACGGAGTTGCTTATGGTGACCCTTGTTTGCTTCATTTCATCTGCAAGCATTCTTGGCACCCATCTTGCGCACACCTTAGACATGACGAGATGTTCATGAAGAACTGTCTCGATGGATCCGTGTGAAATGTCTGTGGTCTCCTCTAACTCGTGGAGTGTGATTCGACGATTTTCCAGCACAAGTCTATGCACTCTGTCAATGTTTTCCGGACTAGTGCTTGTTGTTGGGCGACCTGGACAGGGGTCATCTTCAAGACTCTCTCTACCATGCTTAAATTCTTTGACCCATCCTTTGATGGTAGCAGGTGAAGGGGAAGACTTCCCATAAACTGCTGAAAGCCTTTCTTCAATGTTCGTCGCCAAGTTTCCTTCAAGAACTAAAAATTACTGCTCTATACTCGATTTTATTCATTTTCACTGCCGCGAGGGAGGTCTCTTTCTTTCTGTCAATGTGAGCTGTTCAATAACTTCTGAGAGTAGGATACCAAAACATATATATCACATCAGCTACACCCCAAGGTTCAATGTCGTACCATAGGCACCTGGGTATGAAAAATGCTCAAGGCTCAAAACTTATTGACATCCCCTGATATAGTCAGATGACAAGCTTCCAGATTTTAAGTAACGTTCTTTTTTGTATTTTTGAATACACTGGATGACACCCTTTTCATATTTATGGACGGGTGGACCCGAAGGTTCTATCCAAAACGGTAGAATGGCCTAACTACTTGTTAGGCCATTCCGACATCTCTGTCTCTTTTAGTTGTTTCAAACTTGTTTTACTATTGTGTTTCTCAGGTTTCATGTAGACTTTTATACCATCAGTATGCATGCGCGTTTCATGGTACGTCGTTCTGGATTTATCGCGACGTTCGGGCAATTCATTAAGTTATTTCGTCGCTTGTTCCCTGAAAGGATTGTCTGTCCAGTCACTGCGCGTGCGGCATGGCTTATTTAATTACTTTGTTTGTATTCATGTCAATTTTATGTAATATATATGTGTATATTTTCTTTTTAGCACTAGTTTAGTTATCAAAAAATATGAATATCATTCTACCCCACAAATTCTAACAACGTAGGTGTCCAGTTTCTAAATCGGTTGTGTATACAAAATAGCGTCGCATAAAATCACAAGGAATGAATCCTTAATGTTTCACGTTCTTCCACCCGCGTTGTTTCCCTCAACTTATGATTTTTTTGTAACATTATATCGGAATAGGGAAACAGTTGCAAGGGTTTTCCCCACTCGTATTGAAACATTTTTATGTCCAATCTTTTAGCTAATCATGTGTTGCACACATTAAGTGTGAATATAAAATGATATACTCAGATATACTTTAGCAAAACGCATTGTATTCTTTAATGTTTTTTCTTGCTGTACATATGTATATAAATATTTTGAATGAATCCTGTATTTTCTGCAGGTGAAATAATTATGGGACATTGGTCAAAATGCCTGCGACTTAAATACCGATGCTGGACGGAAGAGACAGACACGAACTGTGCGTCAGTGGAACGTTCATTACAGATGAAAGTCGATTTAGTCCGTTTTTCGACGTTGAAGAGAACGATTGGAGCCAAACTGCGTTGAAGCTGTTCATCCGTTCGATGTTTAAAAAGAGCAATAAAGTGGAAATGTTTCGCATGAACACATTCGGACTCAGCAACATAGTTTTCTTAAACGTTTAATTTAAAACTGATGTTTTCAGTGTGTGATGTTTCTGCACAATTCTGCAACAGTTGTCTTTTTAACAAGCAACGTGTTTGTGATGTTTGCATCTCAGAAAATGTTTTTCCGTAAATGTTTATGTGTAAATGCAACCCATAAGGCCTTGGTGTCCAAAACATATTATCTACAACACCCATTAAGTAAAACATACTCAAATAATTTCAAATTTGACATGCAACACCAGTCATGTCGTTATAAAAGCTTTGTGGTTTGGAAACAATTAACACGGTAGATATATCTACACAGCTGATATTAATTATTAGAGAACCACTGATTGCTTGCGTGAAAATCAGATCAATACAAGCAATGACTAACACTGACATACAAATCAGTGTTGCCTGTCTGTAAAATTGACTGCTTCCAGTCATTACGTTACAAGCGTGAAGTTTCACACGATGGATTTGACTGGCGGAGAGAACATGAACAAGATGTATCTTCTTGTAACTGTTGTTACCGTCTACAAAGTTCTGAGTCCGGGTTTCTGTCAGGGGCAATTGTTGAGTGAAGCTACCCTTACAAAGAATACCCCAGCGTTGCGAACGTTTGTCTGCATGTGTTCCGACGCCGCCAGCTGCACTGCAGACAAGTGGGAGGACCTTCTTGAACAGTGTCGACAGATGACGGAGAACATCAAACATGAGGTACTCTTAATGTAGAATGGGTAATACTATCGTTTTGCGCCCCGTTTCTAGCAACATTCCAGCAATATCATGTCGGGGGATGCCAGAAGTGAGCTTCACGCTATGAAACCATGTTTGAAAATCTATCCCGGTTTTTGGCATGGTGAGCCAACATTTTAACCACCGCCTTTGTAACTGCAGAATATACCTTTACGTTATTAGGGTGGGGAATAGCATAGAGCTCTGACTTTTATCATATCGCAATCTTTATATCATGAACTGGTTCTTGGATATATGTACATAAACAAAATGACACTTGCTCACTTGGATGATGTACAGCAGTTATCTAAGGTTACAATCAGCAGTTATGTATAAATACACTTATCATAAATACAGAGGGCTAAAATTATCCATTATTCCAACTGAATTTTAAAATGATGTGATCAGAAAAAGATAATCTTCAAAGCTCGTGTTCAAGCTGTGTAATCTGGAAATCAACTTACAAACTTTTCAGAAACAAAAAACAATCATGCATTTAAATTTTATCGTAATATTGAAGACGAGTTCAATTCTCTGTGCCCTTTTTTGTCTGGAATCGTGAAGACCAAAGTTAGAATATTGATCTTCAGTGGCCCATGCTTGTAAGAGGCGACTAACGGGATCGAGCGGTAATGCTCGCTGACTTGGTTGACACATGTCTTGGCATCCCAATCGACTAGATCGATTCTCATATTGTTGATCACTGGATTTTCTAATCAAGACTCTGTTATTTACAGACCATTGCCATATAGCTGTAATAGTGCTAGTATGAAGTGAAACAATACTCAGTCATGTTATTGTCTCCTTTAACGTCGAGTACAAATGAGGGGAAAACAGTAGATATCATCATCTGACGTCATCTTCTGGCTTGACTTAACCTGGAATCGAGACTAAGTTTTATTCCGTTTGATCATGTCTGTTTCCAAACGGACCCGTGAAGGTCCCGGGGTAGAATAGGCCTTCAGCAACCCATGCTTGCCATAAAAGGCGACTCAGCTTGTCGTAAGAGGCGACTAACGGGATCGGGTGGTCAGGCACGCTGACTTGGTTGACGCGTGTCATCGGTTCCCAATTGCGCAGATCGATGCTCATGTTGTTGATCACTGGATTGTCTGGTCTAGACTCGATTATTTACAGACCGCCGCCATATAGCTGAAATATTGCTGAGTGCGGCGTAAAACTAAACTCACTCACTCATTCTGTTTCCAAACGAAATTAAGTCGTTTAACAAATTTTACAGATCACGTCAGAAAAAGCAGGAGAAGCAACCACTTCAACACAAGCGACAACTACTTCGACCCAAAGAACAACCACGACAGGTAATGGCCATATTGTTGGTTTTGTTTGTTATCAAGATAAACAATACTCAGCTCATACAACCATCCGTGTGTCACATCCAGAATGGTTATATACACTAACTCCATACGCACCACCTCAATGGACACTACATCCGTACACACCATCTCTTCATGCATCGACTCTATACGCACCACCTTCATTATCACTACATCTTTACACATCATCTCTATATACACTGCCTCTACACAAATCATGGACACTACATATTTACACACCATCTCTACATACATCAACTCTATACAAACCATATCCATAGACACTACATATTTACACACCACCTCTACAAACATCAACTCTACACAAACCACCTCCACAGGCACTACATCTTTACACACCATCTCTATAGACAGAGCCTCCACACGCATCGTGGTCACTACATCTTTACACATCTGTGGACATATCAACTCTATACACACCACCTCCATGAGCACTACATCGTTACACACCATCTCTATACACACTGCCTCTACACAAATAATGGACACTACATATTTACACACCGCCTCTACATACATCAACTCTATACAAACCACCTCCACAGGCACTACATCTTTACACACCATCTCTATACACACAGCCTCCATACGCATCGTGGACACTACATCTTTACATATCTGTGGACATATCAACTCTATACACACCACCTCCATGAGCACTACATCGTTACACACCATCTCTATACACACTGCCTCTACACAAATAATGGACACTACATATTTACACACCGCCTCTACATACATCAACTCTATACAAATCACCTCCACAGGCACTACATCTTTACACACCATCTCTATACACACAGCCTCCATACGCATCGTGGACACTACATCTTTACATATCTGTGAACATATCAACTCTATACACACCACCTCCATGGACACTACATCGTTACACACCATCTCTATATACACTGCCTCTACACAAATCATGGACACTACATATTTACACACCATCTCTACATACATCAACTCTATACAAACCATATCCATGGACACTACATCTTTACACACCGCCTCTACAAACATCAACTCTACACAAACCACCTCCACAGGCACTACATCTTTACACACCATCTCTATAGACAGAGCCTCCACACGCATCGTGGTCACTACATCTTTACACATCTGTGGACATATCAACTCTATACACACCACCTCCATGGGCACTACATCGTTACACACCATCTCTATACACACAGCCTCTACACACATCTTTACACATCTGTGGACATATCAACTCTATACAGACCACTTCCATGGGCACTACATCGTTACACTACACCTCTACATACATTGCCTCTACACAAATCATCTCTATAGACGCCACCTCTAACACACCACTTCTACACATACTGGCTCTATACACACCATGTCTGCATACACTGCCTGCAAACACGACATCTCTGCAATCACCGCCTCTACACGCATCTGCACAGATCATCTCTACACGCCGCCACAACACACAACATCTCTACACACATTTACACTCACCATCTCTACACATACTGTCTCAACACACACTACCCCTACATCAACTTTACACAAGTCATCTCTACACACACACCCTCTATACAAACCACCTCAACACATACCAACTCTGCAGACACTGCTTTTACACACTGCAACTATCTACACGGCAGTAATGTATCTCTACACACATATTTTATCTAAAATCTAGTAATACCTCTGTCGTGATGTTAACAATTGTTTTGTCAATTTCTACACACTTTGAGCCCAAGATTATATTGATCAGACATTCTCGTGACATGAATCATTTAAATAATCTTCACAGTGTATGTTATGATCAAGTGGAGACATTGTTTACGTCACAATACTAACAACCACAACAATGAACAAGATGCTCAGGGCACGTTAGTTTTAATTAGGTTTTATCGATAAATCCGGGAACATAATTAACAGAAGAAGTAATCACTGTCTCCTTTCACGTGATGATACTTTGTACATATTTACTACTTCACAATATGGGTCCCTTTAGTCCACAGTTTATCATCATCATTTGTCTACCTAAATCGATGACAGTATCTAATCACAGAATTCAGAAGGACAAAGCGAAATACTGAGACATACCCTTGTGGGATATTTAGCACAGTGTTTAGTGTCATAGTAGTGTATCAACCCCGTGTACGTCCGATTGCTGACAGTTAAGAGTGATATATGAGACAGACGGATGTATACAATAGTACAATGAGAGAATAGTGCACCGTCCATGGAAGGGACGTGTCTGACGTGTATGACCGCGGCACCTCTGCATATACAACAAGTAGGCACTACTACAAACACCACTAAACACAGTATAATCCGACTAAACTACATTTGTGTTCTTACACCAACATGCTACCCAAATTCCTGCTTTAGAGGAATGAATGTTGCATTGCGCCGCAAAAGCTATTCCCGGCTTACATGGAGGATGTCCACACGCAGATATCACTGGACAAATAGAAACTGGTGTACTGGATGACCGCCTTATGCAGTTTGTTCTTATCGTTCCAGCTTCATGTGTCTCGGACTGCACTGGCCTCGACGATGGGCAATACCAGTCGTGTGGACGGTGTGACGGCTATGTGTTATGCATGTCTGGAGTCCTCAGAGATGTGTCATGCACCTCCGGTTCAGCGTGGAATAACATCCTGAAAATATGCGACGTTGTTTCGGCCCTTACCTGTATCATAAAAGCTTAATTGGGGGGTCTATTTTGGTCAAACACAGAGTTCCACCTACACCCCGATTGGGAAGGGATCCATCTATAGCAATGTCAGTCAGGTGATGTTATTTTGGACGTGTGACTATTTGTTCATTCAGTTGAGAATACATCCTAGTGCTATTTCATGGAACAATTGGCAGGCCTTGCGTGTGTTTGTGAGCTGAGAACCACAACTACTTGACTGAAGCACGTGCCTACGAAACAGTCACAATCGTATGGTACCTCATGGTTATTAACAGATTCGTTGCTTTCGACTTGAGATACTGAAGAGTACTTTTCCAAATTACATGAGATAAGGTTGATGGCTTTTAATTAGTATACATGAGTTCACACACACAATATGAAACAGTCATCGTTTCGATGAGAAATTCAATTGTTATCAGTACATAATACGTGAATTCTGAGATCCATTTATCCTTTTATTTAGTGTTGCAAATGGATCTATACCATGAAACACGTAATGTCGCCTCAGGAAACAATGAAAAATATTTGAACTAACATAGTGAGCCGACCAATAGTTGCTATAATCAAAATATGTATTTGCCATGAGTATTCTTTGGTGCCACAGCTAAAATATCAAAAACATCAGTTTTAGATTAACTTTCTCTCACCTCTGTGCCTCAACGTTCCTATAATGCTACGTACCAATGCTTGCCAATGCAGTATTCCTGCTATATGGAGGTGGTCTGTAAACGATCGACTTTAGACAAGACAATCCAGTGACCAACAGCATTAGTATCCATCTACGCATGTAGGATTCGTTGAAATGTGTCAACACGTCAGCGTGCCTGACCACCTCGTTAGTTGCATGACTAGCTAAAGACCAATAGTTCTAACCCGGATCTTCAAGTAACAATCGGACAAACTAAATGGGTCTTTGTCGTGGACGTCAAGACTTTACACTTTTCATAATTGGATTGAAACCAGAAATATATTTATTTGTAATCCCTACTTACAACTATATCTTTCATCAGATTGTACATAGATAGTGGTTGAGTTTAGACTAACGTTCCGTAAACACAATTCAGTTATGTCTTCTTATGTAAGGTGAGGTTTAACGTCGCACTTAACAATATTTCGTTCATATGACGACGCGCATACGTGTGTATGTTTGCCTCCTTGTACTAGCCCAGACGTAAGCTGGTTTTATAATACAGATTATACAGATACAATACCGCAGTTAAGCATAAACACCCCACTCAGACACATTATACTGATCATGACTCCAAGCCGAGTCCCTGTAGCACCCATTTATGCCGAGTACAGGCAATGTACCATGTTTTAACGTCGTTGTGTATGACGCGGAGGGGATAGAATAATCAACTTTTCGCTTTCCGGACTGACTCGCTAGCCACCGAGGCGATTGAATCGTGGACGTGGGAGCAAAACCCTAAGTCATGGAGATGAAAAATCTGGAGACGCCACCCCGGCAATATTGCAACCATATCGTGACATGAACAGTTAACAATGAAAAGAACTAAATGTATGTTATAAAAACCTGTCGACGATGGACAGTAAAACGACTAGATTATCACAATTTGAAATACAACTGGCGTTGAACGTTAAAACTAATATCACTATTTAGCCAATACAAAATAGAAACAGGCTATAGATCGCCAACAACAGAAGCTAGATCACCAGACTAGGGACTTACAGTACCTTTGCTACCTACAAGGACCCTAGTTGGATTTACACCATCCCTTCGGCTGCTGGCGATTGTAAGAAATGCTAGCCACAATTAAAATACAGGAATATTATGTCTAAAAATCCTGGTAAGAGTAAATTTACTTCGAATGTTTTGGGACTTACCTATCCTCTCAGGGGGACAATAATTTTAACGTGCTTTAACCCCCCTCGAGGATACAGCCTATAACAATCTTAGTTACTAATTCAAACTTTCAATCATGAAATATATATCTATTTACAACTCACTTAGCAAATCTAATTCTTTTAAAAATGCAATAATTAAATGAGAATTTACGTTACTAAAAAGATCCTTCATAGTTCGTGATTTTAAATACTTATCCCTTGTGATGGAATAGTCAACACAGTCAAGCAAAATATGCTTGACTGTAATTCTTTCATCACAAGGGATGCAGACCGGAGGATCCTCACCTTTCAATAGGTATTCATGAGTATACCTTGTGTGGCAATGCGACATCGGCGCATGATAACCTCTTCAAATCTGGACTGACAACCCAAGAAGGTATAACCGACATGAGGTTTTATTCCATGTAATTTATTGATAACCACCTGGGGGTCCCACTTCTTCTGCATCAGATCACGGATAAAAGACCTAATAGTGGCTGTATAATCTGAGTAAGGAATAAGAAGTGGTGTCACAGATTTGTTGAGTGCTGCTTTGGCAGCAAAATGGGCCATCGTGTTACCAGAAATTCCAACATGGCTGGGTAACCAATAAAAGACGATGTCGTACTGGCCATTAGCAAGATCATTATAAAATTCAATGATTTCAATTTAAAGTGGGTGTTTACAAGAAATACTCTTTATAGTATGAAGGCAAGAAAGAGAATCTGAATAGATTGTTTACTGTTTATGTTTAGGGTGTCTTTGAATATATTTAAGAGCCGTTAATATGGCGTTAGCTTCTGCTGTAAAAATAGAGCTGTTGCCTGGTAATGTAGAAGATATTGTTCTGGATCCAAAGACAGTGGCAAAAGCTGCAGCGCCACCGTCCTTGGACCCATCTGTAAATGAGGATTTAATTTGCTGTAGTTACCTTTCAATTGATTATATTCCTGTTTATATTGAAAGTCATTTGTTTCTGATTTTTTTAAATTCTGCCAGTGTTAGATCAACTTCTGGTCTAACTAACTGCCAAGGAGGAGACGAAAGCAGATGGGAAGGAGATATATTTTCTAGCTCAATGCCAGCTGCAGTTATGAAAGATTTCACTGTTACACCCAAAGGCGGAACAAGAGAAAACTTTTTATAGTATAGATCCTCATGAAGATGTTTAAAAACAAAGTTAAATGCAGGATTTGATAGAATATAGTTTTGTTGTATACTGTAAGGATAATTTTATACGTCGTTGGATAAGGGATGGCTCATCGGCCTCAACATAGAGACTATCAGTGGGAGAGGTTCTGAACGATCCAAGACAGAGTCTTAGCCCTTGGTGGTGGATAGAATCTAATAGTTTTAGGTTACTGTTGCAGGCACCCCCATAGACGATTACGCCATAATCAAGTTTGGAACGGATTAGTGATCGATATAGATGAAGGAGGGTAGCTTGATCCCCTCCCCAGTTAGAACTGGAAACGACTTTCAACAAGTCAAGTGCCTTCAAGCATTTAATTTTAAGGGATTTTGTATGTGGAAGAAACGTTAAGTGGAAATAAGAAAATAGACCCAAGAATTTGGCTTCCATGACAACTTTGATGGGCGTGCCATCAAAAGATAGTTCAGGGTCTTTATGTGGTTTGTATTTACGGCAGAAATGTATGCAATTCGTTTTCGTTCTAGAGAATTTAAAGCCATTTCAAGACACCATTTATTTATCTAGTTTAAACACAATTGCAGTTGTTGTTCAATAGTATTCATAGTTTTACCACGACAGGAAATATTAAAATCATGCACAAATAACGATCCATCTATTGAATGGTTTAAAACTATTTATCTTTATACTAAATAATGTGACGGACAAATTACTGCCTTGTGGAACACCCTGGTCCTGATTGTAAAGATCAGACATGGTTATAACCTGAAATTGCCTGTCTGCTAAAAACTGAGATATAAAATTAGATAAATGGCCCTCAACTCAAAGTCATGTAAATCTTTTAAAATACCATCTTTCCATGTTGTATCGTAAGCTTTTTCCATGTCACAAAAGATTGATACAGCGTGTTGGTTATTTACAATGGAATTTTTAACGAATGATTCCAACCGAATCAAACGGTCAATAGTACTTCTATTTTTTCGAAAACCACACTGAAGATTGTTCGTTTCTAAAACCCACATCAGTCGTTTATTGACCATGCGTTCCATGGTTTTACAAACGCAACTTGTCAGTGAAATAGGCCTTTAGTTTAATGGATCAGTATGATCCCCGTCAGGCGTAGGTATGGGAACAACTAAAGCAGTATAAAGCTCATGTAGAGAAAATATTTCATTACAATCTTCACCATTGTCAGAATTTTTTGTTTGTTGATTTTTATATGTTTGAAATTGAGGATTATAATTAGATGATGAAGATTGGGTAGCTAAAGTTTCACCCAACTTACTTGCAATGTCAGATTTATTGGTTGTTATATTGGAGCCATTTTTCAGATGATGAACACTAGATTTGGAGCCTTTACCCTTAATTTTCTGTATTATATTCTACATTTCCGTCATAGGCGTAGGTGAATTGATCTTTGATACAAAGTTCTTCCAAGATTGTCGCATGTTTTGCTTAAACGTACGTCTGGCCTTGGCACTATTTATTATTACATTATTTAAATTGTGAACGGTAGGATGCCGGCGAAAGTATTTCTCTGCCTTCTTCTTACACTTCCTGGTCTGTTTGCAATCGTCAGTAAACCATGGTTTACGAATGTGGTGTCGCAGAGGACTTAGGAATAGTTTCATCAGCTGTTTGATTCAGTTTATCAGAGAATAAATGAATAGGGCCAATAGCATTGACAAAGTACTCAGATTTCAATTCGTCAGTACAAAGTGTCTTAAATAAATTCCGGTTAGCCTTCGCAAAATTCCACCTAGTTGCCGGTGGATCATCACTCGGATTTATAGGAGAGGGAATTGTGGGGAAATGGTTACTTCCACAGAGATCGTCATAGACCGACCATTCAAGTTCGGTATAAATATTTGGATCGGAGAGCGACAAATCAAGTTCCGAATACGTTCCTGTACCAGGATGCAAATATGTGGCTGTTCCATCATTAAATATGCATAGATTATTATCTGCAATAAAGCCTTCTACGATTTCCCCCTGGCATTGAGAGTATTACTTCCCCATAGAGGGTTATTCCCATTTAGATTCCCCATGATGATACAGGGTCTCGGGAGCTGGTCAAACAGATTCTGAAGATCGGACTGTTGTACGAGAGAAGACGGCGAGATGTACAAGGAGCAAAGAGTGAACGTTATGTGTAAAGAAAGACGAACTGCGACGGCTTGCAGGATGCATTTTAGAGGTACAGGGCTATAATAATAATAATGGATGCGCCACCTGTAGCTTTGTATCCCGGAGGTGAAAACGAGTGAAATGAGTTGTACTAACGTATATTCAATTTATCCTCATTTTTCAGATATGTCTCTTGTAATGAAAAGGCCGATGGTTTGAAATCCTGTGATAGTAATTGAACATCATTAAAATTGTTCCTAAGACCCCTGCAATTCCATTCTATTATATTCATAAAAAGTATTTATGGAAGTTCAACAGTAAAAAGTGAGTGCGCGGAAGCATAATTCTTACACCCTGTGTGTGAAGAAGTGATCTCCATGGCAAGCGGTTCAAATACATTTTGAACCGACACTGGCTCTTCTATGTGTTGAAGAGACCTAGTCTTCTGTTTTAACTTTTTCTTTTCTTTACTATGAATAGCTGGAGTTGATACAGTCACAGGTAGGTTTTCTGACTGTGTCTCTTCAGTCTGGAATGCTGAGGAGCACTGATATGTTCGTGATTTCTGAGTTGTGCCATCCAACTTTATCTGAGCTTCACTGACTCTAGATATCACAGTCTGACAAGAAACCGAAGAAGTTTTCACAACAAAATTTGGTGAAATTTGGAGAAGAAACTGTGGCTGAATACGTTAGACTGGTATTTGGTCTTGTTGGAACAGGAACTATTTTCTTAGCTTCAAAGTACGAAATATTATGTGTACATTTCAGATTTTCTCTCATACACGAATTTTGGCAGGACCTAGATGACGCCAGATGCTCATCACTGTAGTTTGCACACTTTATGGCATTCGTACATTCAGTACTCTCATGAGTACCACTACAGCGTGAGCACACTGACTTACCAGTGCAGGACCTCGCTCCATGTCCAAACTTATGACAGTTGTAACACCGGAGGGGATTTGGGACATATATCTCCACTCCGATATTGCAATAACCAGCTTTAATGAACTTTGGAAGATTAGCCAGACCAAACGTAAACAGATAGGTGTAGGTTTTTATAACATTTGATTCCTATCTCTTGATAAAACGTTTTACAGCGGTAACTCCTTGTTCTTTCAATGCTGCCACAATTTCGTCTTCAATCATGTCTGAGAGACAGCGGGACCTGTCTCTAACAATGCCTCTGCAAGAATTCAGGGTTTTATGTTCCGAGACAACAACCTGTTTGTTAAAAAAATGCTTTAGTCCCAGCAGATTGACAGATTACTGCCTCCGTACACATTCTATCAAGAGAGAACCATTCATGAGACATGTGACATTTTTAACCTCTCCACAGATACATTGAATATCCTTGGTGATCGCAAAAGGGTTGATGTTGAAAGGACTCTTATCAGCACTTTCTATTACTAAAAACCTTGGCCAGGAATCCTTGGTAAATGAAGATATCTCTTCATCAAACGAAGAAAACATATGTCGACGTTTTGATGTTTTGGCGAAACCAGGTGGAGTGTTAGTAGCCATGGTAGATAAATGTAATGTAACCCTGCCCCCGGCCCGCCATCGAGTGTCAACAAGGACGATAATACAGTGGAAACCAGACTGCAGTACCAGGGCTACAGGGTTGTTATACTCCAGAAAATACAGACTTGAAAAGCCACGAGATCTTAAAGAAAATGTGTCAAGTTGGTTCTGCCTGGGACACAGTTCCAAAGAGCATGGAAGTCAGAGGTTTATATATCCAGATTGGTCCATGAGCCATCGACTTCTGGCATAGGACCCTAGGCAATTAAATTTATCAATAATTTGTTTTCCTAAATATTAAAAGGACCAATACCCATAATATATGTGTGCAAAAATTATGATATGCACAGGGCATGGCGTGACCAGCCGATTGATAAAACCGGGCCAGTTCTACCACCCGTCGAGGTGAAGTAAGGGCCAAAGTGGTGTGTTAGGCACCAGGAACACAAGGCCCTAGTCCAAGAGCCCTCAACCACCATGATCCCGTCCTCCAGCGACACAGGGGGCGCAACCCACGGCCAACAGGTTGGTGGACCAAATGTTCCCCTGGGCCCACAACTGGGGGCTGGCAGGCACTCAGCGTTGCCCAGCACCCACCACGAGGAGGTGGCTTGCCACATGTGCCATCAAAGGGTTCATAACGTTATAATGTGCCTACAATTTTCATACGCGTGCTCTACTATCTTTTGTATTGGAACTCAGGTATCTGCCGTGTGTACATATTTTAAAAACATAAAATCTGCGAGGGAGTTCAGGTTAAAACTTCACTTCCGACCACAGAAACAACAACAACAACATTTTAATGAGAAAAATATCGGACAGATGTAAATATCCAAGAAGATAACATTAACAGCGGCAGCATGTTGCACTTGGAGTGAAGATTTACAAACAGTTTACACAGGATTACAGGCCAAGTCTTGAATTTACTGTCAGTCACATTTACTAATTGTTTACAAAGTCTGTTTAAAACTGTAATGCATGAGTACACACTGTCAAAGTCAAGTCAAAAGTCAAAAGATGTTTATTGTACAAGAGACCTCCCGCCCATATACACTGGAGTTAAACATAAGAAGTATTATACATGTGGTGCAATATGTAGTAATTAGTGATTAAAACAGCAAAAGCTGATAAAGACAGTAGATTATGTAAAAGTAGTGAAATACGGTGGATCTACAAACCTTTATATTAGACTGTTAGGTTTGCTAAGAGCATAACTGATATAGTAGGACAGCTTTATTATTACATGCTGGTCAGTTGCTGGTCAGGCATCCTCCATACGCAATCCAACTGGATAGAATTGTCTGCCTGAACATGAAGTATACTTAACTTATGACAGTGATCGTTTCGCTCCATAACTCAGCGGTCCCTGTGTACATTCGGTATTTCCATCTTTTGACTTCTGCACATCCTCAATGAAACGGCACCATATGTCATACCTCCGTAACACACTGTCCATAGTCCTAAATGTATAGCACGACCCAGTGGCCTACATCACCAACGCATCCCAGTGGCTTAACACGGCCCAGTGGCCTACATTTGCAACAGTCCAATGGCTTAACACGGCCCAGTGGCCTACATTACCAATACAGCCCCGTTTCTTAACATGGCCCAGTGGCTTACATTTGCAAAACAGCCCAATGGCTTAACACGGACCAGTGGAGTACAATACCAGTACAGCCCGGTGGCTTAACACGGCCCAGTGGCCAACATTTGCAACGCGGCCCACTGGCCTTTTCCCCAAATAAAAACATGAAAACCAAGGCAAAGCTACTCGCCTGAGCAACGCGTAGACCTCGACGAAACATCTTCATCCCACCTTGTAACCTTCTATCACGTGACTAAACAAGCACAACTTCTCGTGCCACGCCTGCATCCACGGTGGTCGACTTTGACTACCGTATTTACCCTAGATAAATTTATTGTGTAAACAGAAGATTTCTTACGTAAGGTGCCCAAGTCACCTTCCCAATGTTGTCCAAGTGAACAAGCATGTTGTAAGCCCTTTTGGGTAGTCTATGTTCTTGCATACACAATATCTTAAAAAGAGAATTTCATACATAGAATTTGAGTATTTATAGACAGGTTATCCCACATTCGCCATACACCATACAACTGGTGTAGACGGGCCAACATTTAAAAGTTCTTACACGCCATCAGATGTATACACCTCAGCATAAGTAATGCACCACCCCATTTTTAAGTAAACCGCTTCCTTTTAAGCCCACCTCTATTCCTTCGCATTTAGTATTCTCAAAGGCATCAATTTGAACAGAACTATATCTTTGGAGCATCTGATAGAGATATCGCTCTGACAATGGCAAAAATTGTGACTTTATTCAGGTCAAGCAAATTACAATGAAAAAGCCCAAAATCAAGCAATGAAAAAGTTCTGTCCCACGGAATATGAACTTGCTATTTCCTGAGCAAGACATTTTCAAAAGGTAAGGGCACACTTCAGAGTTACAGAATAAGATGTTATGTGTAATATCAGTTATAGTCTGGTTCATAATTATTGAGAATTTTTCTTCTTACTTTGAGCTATCCTAACACCTCAACTGATTCACTGATACTTAAAACTAAGTAATGGTATAAGGGAGATAACTCATCTTGGCCTACTGAGTATAGTACAATTAGAGTTACCTCCCCTGAATTCGTAGCAGACGTCATTTTCCTCAGCACTGTCAACAATGTCTGCTGAAGATAAAAGAAGGTTGATTTTTGAGTTGTGTAATCAAGGAATTGATGATGTAAATACATTGGCAGAGAGAACAGGAACTCCTCTTTCTACTGTGTAAAGAAATTTAAAGAGTAAAGGGATTTTAGGCACCAGAAAGAAGCAGGGAGACCCAGAAAATTGGACTTCTCAGATCGCGTCCGGCTGGGAATTTTAGCGTCTAAAAAGCAAAGGGCAAGCATCTCCAACATCAGGTATGAAATGATAGAAAGGGGATCAACAGTTGTATCAAAATCTACAGTTAGAAGAAATTTGATTGATCTTGGATGGGAGAAAAAGACTGGAATTCCTTCTCCTCTCATGAAACAAGAACATAAAGACAGGCGTGTTGAGTGGTGTTTGGCACATGAAAACTTTGACTGGGAAAATGTGATTTTTACTGATGAAAGCTCAATATGGGTATATCCCAATAATGTGAAAATATGGACAAAGTCTG
The DNA here is from genome assembly GCF_037392515.1 of Haliotis asinina. Lineage (NCBI taxonomy): Eukaryota > Metazoa > Mollusca > Gastropoda > Lepetellida > Haliotidae > Haliotis > Haliotis asinina. The sequence goes on from NC_090280.1 coordinate 30,492,965, forward strand.
CGTCAGCACCGTTGTATCGACGACCTAAATACAGCCCAAAGTTTCATGTATGGGGAGGGATATCCTTATTAGGAACGACCCTGCTTTGTGTGTTTGAGGGAAATCTGACAAGTCAACGCTACACTAACATATTAGATAATTTTCTCCTTCCAAGTGCACATGTGTTTTATGGAAATGACTGGATTTTGCAGCAAGATAATGATCCTAAACACACCGCAAAACATGCCAAGCAGTGGTTTCAGGAGAAAAATGTGACTGCATTACCATTTCCTGCATATAGTTCTGACTTAAATCCCATTGAGAACATTTGGGGGATGATGAAGGAATGTGTGAATCAAAAGGGGTTGACAAAAATTGAAGACATGAAGAGAGAAGTGGTCCGATACTGGGACAGCATAACTCACGAGACACTAACCTCTCTGATAGGAAGTATGCCTACCCGTCTTAGACTGTGCCGTGAAGCTCAAGGAGACTTGATAAAATATTAAATTGTTACCTACACAACATGAAAAGGTCAGTTCACTTTCACAATACATTCAATCTTATCTGATTTGTTCTCGTTTAATAATATGAAATGCTTTAGCTATTCTCAATAATTTTGAACCATACTGTATATCCACCTCTTGCATCAATAGTATCCCTTACACGACGTCGCATGCTCTGAATCAGTCTTCTGATAGTCATCATTGGGATCCTGCGCCATCCATCGATTATGACCAGTGTTAATTCTTGTCGATCATTGACGGGTGGGTCTCGACGTCTGATTCGGCGCCCAATAGTGTCCCACAAATGCTCCAGTGGATTCAGATCTGGACTTCGTGCCAGATGGCAATGTCTCTACTGCGTTACGTTGGAGGAACTCACGCACTGTGCGTGCGCGGTGAGGCCTGGCATTGTCGTCCATGAAGATAGGACGTGTAACAAGGGCGTGGTTATCAAAATGAGGCACCAGATGGTGCTGAAGAATTTCTGCTTGATATCGCGGACCATTGAGATTACCATGGATGATAACAAGATCGAGATTGCAATCAAGGGAAATGCATCCCCAAACCATGACGGATCCACACCCAAATGGAACCTCTGCTTGAATATTGCCCTGGTTATAAGCTTCACCCCGAGCACGCCATATTCGCGAACGACATGCACTAAGCACCGGTATTCATCTGACCAGTGTATACGACACCATCTCCTTAGATTCCAGTGACGCCTTGCCAGGTACCAATGTAAACGCTCTTGTCGGTGTCTTGGGGTCAAGAAGGGTCTTCGTACCGGACAACTGGCCCTTAATCCAGCCGCTCAGTGCTTGTTGAAATTCGGAGATTTACTTGTGACTGAGTGCTGTTATGAAAAAGATTCCTTCTGGCACTACGAACAATAGCACGATCCTCGTTGGCAAAATATTTTGGTTTCGCATTACTTATGTTGAGGTGTAATATTTTTCTCTATACATTCATATCGCTGGAATCCCACGGATCAAGAATAGGTTGAACTAGACAGTCAGATAATTTGAAGTATATATTGGGCGTCAACACACCAATGTTATACAGGGCGGATAAACGACTTATCAGTGCTTTCTTAGCTTTCAATGATACATCAGTGACACATGTTTTCCAAGCAGAGTAAGTTGATGAACAGAGTGACTTATTGTGATTAGAGTAGAGTTTTTACAGTTGATGGGTTTGATGTATAATGGGATAATGAGTGTGTATGTTGAGATAGATAGATACATACATGATATTTATATAGCTACATATCCACGCACTAGTGCATACGCAAGGCGCTGTACACAGTTGTGATTACAATCCACAAAGGGAAGCCTGAAAGCCATGGGTGGATTACCGGTATTGGTCTTTGATAGTCTGGGGAAATGAAATAGCCTTTATCACGATTCATGATGGGGTTGTAGCACATTACCTCTACGCACACCAACCTGACGGTTATGAACCCTACACACATTAACCTGACACCCATAAATTCTACACGCACGAACTTGAGACTCATGAACTATACACCCACCTAATCAGCGCAATATGTTCTGCACCCACCAACCGAACGAGCCTCAACCGCACAAGCGTTTTCTCAAGTTCTTACAATTTCACAATAGGTAAAAGCGATGAACGAGTGAGTGAGAAAGTTGGAATGAATGAATGATGTACAATTTGTGAACAATAGTAAGATTGTGTTTAGTGAGATATGAACCAGTAATGTCTAATGTATGTCTTGTAGGTATTGTATATAGGGGGTGCTTAAGCAACCAGTAATGTCTAGATTTTGTCTTGTAGCCTCTGTACACAGGGGCTGCTGTATGAACCTAATGTCTAATGTGTTTCTTGCAGGTTTTGTGCCCACGAAGCCTCTAAGTGTACATGTAACGTGTTAGGTTTGTGTTGTAGTTCCTGTATATACTAGCTACAACGTAGATGGAAAGGATCGTACCCTTCCTAACCAATACATTAAACACAAAAAATACATGACGATCGATATGTGTAGAATTAACTGCTCCAAGAAGGGATACTCTTTGGTCTTGGGGTAAGTATTAAGAGCTGTATTTCATTACTTTGCATTGAGCAGTTTTATGAAAACTTTCAATGGCGGTCCATGCGCAGTATGAATCTATGTTAACCGGTTACCACCGGTAATGGGTGAGTTAGTTAATATTTAACGTCACATCGGCAATATTGCAGCCATATCGTGATGATCAACTGGTAATGGGAAGGTTGGGGTAACGCAATAGTTAAAGTGTTGAATACAATGTGTCAGTTACTTTTCTAGTGTCCCCAACTTTGCTGCAATATTGCTAAAAGCTGCGTTAATTCACACTTATACTCACTACCAACAACCGGCAGTACGGGTAGTTTGCCACGTTTGACACTGAAATCCAATGCACTTGTGCAAATTATGCCACCATAAAGATCTTCTCGGGAAGTCTTTTATGAATCTGCCATTTCTGGTGAAGTAAAAATAAACTTAGGCTATACAATAAACAACAGTTTTGGTTCAAATATCGTTAAAAAACAGTTTTAAGAACGCAAGAGTTATGTTCTTTCAAATATCGTTCACGAACCTTGCAAAATCTCGTTATGTGTTTCATAACGAAACACAAAGTAACGAAAAGATACGTTTCTAGAATATCTGTATTGCCACATTATGACACCTACAATTCAAAAGGGTGATACATTCGTGATATGAGATGGTACGGTCCACATGAATCCGCATCAACAAGCACAACCTGGCAAGTAGCCGTGTAATTAAGCGTGATATTTTGGTACATCCGTTATTAATGTAGGTGGGAGGTGACCACACTTAGTGTCTTAGATGTCTTTTTTATGCATTTGATTTTAAACATCAGTTTTTAGTGCACGTATATATGTCTCTATGTCTCTGGATGTTTTCTCAAACAGTTTCTAAGTTTACATTGGCATACTCTTCGGTCCATGTCTGCAAAAGGATACAAACTAGACCGCACAAAAGTTAGGAAGTAGTTAAGGGAATGGGGGTACTTGACAGTATAGGTACACCAGTATTAGAGGCCTCCAAATGACCCTACTCGGCTCAAACAACCACATTTTACGACCACTGTTTGTCTACCCTGCAAGTTGTCTAACGAAAGTGCACTCCAATTATAGATATTGCAGGTACATAGATATAGAAATAACAGGAATGCCAGTTATCGCGTGAAACCTACTCCGAGATCCGATTGCGAATCGCTCTTGCCGACAACTCCTGTCGACTGCTGGACAGACACGACCACTACATGGACCGCTGCATGGACTGCGTCGCAGACATATCAGAACTCCCTGCCTTCTTTGAATCAGACAAATCGACTTGCATATATATGTATCAATATTTTTTTAGCAATGTGTATTCTTTCAGATGTCAGTTGCTGAAAGGTAGGTGAAAAGACAGCAATACACAAACATGCAGGCAAACCCTGAGACCCCACTCGGAAAACTGCAACTCCAGTTCTCGATCATCTTTCTTTTTCGATATGGGTGAATGAGTCACTTTCCTTACAGACAAGGTTGACAACATCCAAGCTCCGATGATGCAAAATGAGACAGAACAAGGGAAGACCAAATGAGGATCACATTCCAACAGTATCCTGTAGACGCACAGACTTTGGTGATTACACCAACTCTGACATACTCAAATTATCAGAAAGTCTAAACCCACTTCTTGTGCTCTTGACCCAATACCAACTCGAGTTGTCCTTGAATTCATTGACATTCTTCTACCAGTGATAAAGTTAGTCATTAATGACAGTCTCTGCTCTGGTACTGTCCCTGTCACCTTTAAATCAGGAATTGTGAAACCTCTGCTAAAGAAAGCAACACTAGATTCAAATCAGCTGAAAAATTATCGCCCAGTATCCAATCTTTCATTCCTGTCGAAAGTAGTTGAAAGAGCAGTCAGCCAAAGATTCTCTGAGTACCTCAAAAAGAACAATCTTCATGATCATCACCAGTCTGCCTACCGTGCTCACCACTTCACTGAAACAGCTCTCCTCAAGATTCTCAATGATCTGTGGATGAACATTGACAACAACAGGATATTGCTTTTAGCACTTCTAGATTTAAGTGCCACTTTCGATACTATTGATCACTGCAGACTCCTCGATACTCTGAGGGTCAAGTTTGGTATTGTCGATGCTGCCTTAATGTGGTTTCAATCCTTGATACCAATCCATCTACACTGAGGGATCATACTCAAACACAGTCATGCTCAAGTGTGGAGTCCCGCAAGGCTTTATGTTAGGATCTCTACTTTTCACTTTGTATGTGCAAGTTCTTGGAATGATCATTGATGACCACAATGTCCAGCGCCATCAATATGCTGATGACATACAGCTTCACAACTCATTCTTGCCTCATGCTAGGAAAGCTAACAACACACTCCAACCTATGTCAGATTGTTATGAAGATGTCAAGACACGGATGCTTAACAACTACCTGAAGCTGAATGGTGACAAGTGCACATGCCTTCTGATCGGAACACCTACAGGTCGATCTCAATGTTTCTGTCATTTGAGATATACTCAGAAGGGCGGAAGGACTCAGCTGCCATCCTTGTCCTGCAGTGATAAGTAGGCAGGACTTTTGTAACCGTCTCCTGGCCGGTGCTACAAGTGAGTGAGTTAATATTTAACGTCACATCGGCAATATTGCAGCCATATCGTGACGAGAACGATTAATTATAAAAATACAAATACATTAAAAGCACAGATATTGTAAAAGCTTGTCAACGAAGGACAGTACAACTAACTAGAATGTCACAGATTAAAGCGTAAAACTAGTGATTAGACCTAAAACAATGTATCTATATACAATACAATATAAAAATGAGCTATAAGTTGCCAACAACTGAAGGTAGATCACCATACTAAGGACCATGGGGACTTACAGTACATTTGGACCCCAGCTGATTTTACATCATCCCCTCAGCTATTAGAAATTTAGACAAATCTAGCCTGAAGTCTTAGAGCTGATGAGTGAGTGAGTTAATATTTAAGTCACATCGGCAATATCTCAGCCATATCGTGACGAGAACACTTAAATGAACACTTACATGAACACTTAAATGAAATATATTGTAAAAATCTCTCAAAGAAGGACAGTAAAACAACTAGAATATCACAATTTCAATTACAACTAGCATGAAAAGTTAAAACTATCAATATTTACACAATACAATATAAACAGGCTATAGATCGCCAACAACAGAAGGTAGATCACCATACTAGGGACCATGGGGACTTACAGTACCTTTGCTACCTGCATGGACCCTAGCTGGAATTACACCATCCCTTCAGCTGCTGGCGAGTGTACAAAATGCTAGCCAAACTTAAAACAACAAGAATACTACAATTAAAAACCTGGTGGATTTAAATTTACATCAAATGTTTGTGGACTTACGTACCCTCTCGGGAGGACAATAATTTTACAATACTTCAATCTCCTTTGAGGGACCTTGGTGATGGACAGAATCTAATAGTTTCCGGTTGCTGTTGCAGGCTCCACCATACACGATGGAACCATAATCACGTTTTGAGCTGACAAGTGATCTATATAAGTGGAGGAGGGTAGCTTGATCACCTCCCCACTTTGAATTTGAAGTATTTAAAATAAATCCAGCGCCTTCAGGCATTTATTTTTTAGGGACTTGATATGGGGGGAGAAAAGTTAAATGTGAGTCGAAAATCAGACCCAAGAACCTTGCCTCCTTAACAACTTTGATGGGAGTGGTATTTAAAAACAATTCTGGGTCTTTATGCGGTTTGTATTTTCTACAGAAATGTATACATTTGGTTTTCGATTTAGAAAATTTATAGCCGTTTTCTAGACACCATTTGTTTATTTTGTTTAAGCACAATTCCAGTTGTCGTTCAACAGTATGCATAGTTTTACCCCGACAAGAAATATTAAAATCATCCACAAAAAGTGATCCATCGATTGAATCATTTAAAACCTTGGATAAACTGTTTATCTTGATACTAAAGAGAGTTACAGACAAAATACTGCCTTGTGGAACACCCTGATCCTGTAATAATGATCAGACAGGGTTGAACCCACTCGGACTTGAAATTGCCTGTCTTTTAAAAATTGTCAGATAAAATGAGGTAAATGACCTCTCAAACCGCAATCATATAAATCCTTTAAAATACTTCCAAGTAGTATCATATGCTTTCTCCAGATCGAAGAAAATTGATACAACGTGTTGTTTATTTACAATAGCATCCTTAACATAGAGTTCTAATCGTACTAAATGATCAATAATACTTCTTTTTTCCGGAAACCACATTGAATATCTGTGATAAGATTATTCGTTTCCAAATACCAGACTAATCTATTGTTTACCATTCGTTCCATGGTTTTACAAATGCAACTGGTTAACGATATATGGCGGTAATTTGAGGGATCTGTATTATCCCGGCTTTGGTATGGGGATTACAATGGCATTGTGCCACGATTGAGGAAAATTTTATTGTTTATAAGTTCGTCGTGCCTTGACACTCGTAATTTTAACATTATTTAAGTTGTGAACGGTAGGATGTCTGCGAATGTATTTTTCTGCTTTCTTCTTACACTTTCTTCCTTGTTTACATTCATTGTTGAACCATGGTTTACGAAGGTGAGGAATTGCAGAGGATTTCGGAATTGATTGGTCAGCGATTTCATTTAACTCAGCTGAAAAGAACTCTATCGGATCTGATACATTCATAAAGTTTTCCGGTATTAATTTTTCCATACACAAAATTTCATATAAACGCCAATTGGCCTTATTAAAATTCAACCGTGATAAAGGGGGATCATCTTCAGGTTTGATAGCTTTTAGGAAGTTGGGAAGTGGTCACTTCTGCAAAGGTCATCATGAACAGACCAGTCAAATTCGTTGTAAACATTCGGATCAGTGAAGGACAGATCAAGTGCAAAATAGGTTCCTGTTCAAGGATGTAAATAGGTGCTTGATTCGTCATTAAAAACACACCAGCTATTATCAGATATAAAATCCTCAATAATCTGACCTTTATGGTTTGTGCTTGTACTTCCCCACAGAGTGTTGTGCCCGTTCACATCGCCCATGATGATACATACAGGGCTTTGGTAACGGATCATAGAGATTTTGGAGATCGGTTTGTCGGAGAGCAGATGAAGGTGGAATGTACAAAGAGCGCAGAGTAAACGCAATGTGCAGGCTGAGGCGAACAGCTACAGCTTGGAGATTGTTAGTCAAATGAACATCAGTGTGAATGATGTTACGTCTAACTAATATAGTTGAATCTTCAGTCACTGTATCTCCTGGAGGAGAAAAGGAGTGATAACAAGTATACTGCCTTAAGTCAAATGTATCAGTATGTTTGAGAAAAGTCTCTTGGAGACATAGTGCTGAGGGTTTAAAGTCTTGAACTAACAACTGTAGTTCATTAAAGTTATTCTTGAGTCCTCTGCAGTTCCATTGTACTAGATTAGATGGATGGCTCATGGTGTTTTAATTATCTTAGGAGCAGTAACTGGAGACACTGCTCTTCCTTTCTGTTTTGAGAGTGACCACTTGTATGGCCACCAGTGCTCACACGGGGGATACTTATGTATCCATATCTTCAAGCAATCCATATTTATTATGGAACTGCACTGTATTTTTAATGCTTTTGGCAATCTGTCAGGCTGAATTTGTTTTTTATTTATATCCACTTTGGTAGATTTTGAAAAGGTGATTTGCTGTGACTGTGTAGATGTTCCTCTTTGTTTTACTGGTAACTGATCTGGATCTGTGGCTGGTTTGGAACTTTCTGTATTTAGTGCAGTTTCTGAGAGGCATTTTGGATGTTCTGATTTTACCCAAGTAAGGTCTGTCTGACAAGGAATAGATGTAATTACCTTTTTTACTGTGGATGCATACGATGGACGTGCTGAATCAGGTGTAAGAAGTCTGGCTTGCTTCCTGGCATCGGAGTAACTGAGACGTTTCTCACTTTTTAATTCCTGTACAGTGGCCTCATATTTCCACACAGGACAGTCTTTAGAAGATGCCATATGGTCACCGTTACAATATAAATACTTGATGGTGTTTGTCCATATTTTACCATCATGATCAGGTTGTTCCTACAAGAATTTTGCCCGTGGCCAAACTTCTGACAGGTAAAACAACGAGTAGGGCGTGGGATAAAGAGATCAAATGTCATGGAAAAACCACCCAACCTTAATAGAAGGTGGTAAAACCGGGGTGTCAAAAGGCAACAGGTATGTGTTAGATGGGAACACACGATCATGTTTACGCTCAGTAACTCGTTTGGCCTCAATAACACCTTAACGTCGAAGCTGAGATACAATGTCTTCAACAGATTCATCTGCGAGACTTTGGTCTCTGTCACGGATTAGTCCTTTTGAAAAATTGAGGGTCTTGTGCGCTGAACATGTAACTGGAATATCAGCTAATTTGGTAGACGTCATAAGGTTAATGGCCTGGGACTTCCTGACACATTCAACCAAAAGACTTCCAGACCGTAGCTTGGTAACATTTTCAACTCACCAGCTTTGCCCTGTAATCCCTTTTCTAACAAAAATGGTGAGTAAGAAGAAAGGGCTCTTTCACCCTTTACTTCCAGAACAAGGAAGCGGGGCCAAGTATCCTGCTCAGAATAAAACAATTTAGTAACAATATCATCTTCATCAGAGTCAAGCTCAGAATCAGATTCTGAAAGTTGCTGGGTTTTTTTATTTTGCTTACCCATAGTGAATTGTAGATTGGTTCATCAAATCTGTTTCCTGCCGACCATGGACCGCCAACAAGGGCGATGCCCTATGTAAGCGGTTTCCAGCAAACTCACACCCAAGGGTTACAGAAATGATATACTCCAGTTAATCCAGAGGATCAACCAGATTGGCCCATGAGCCACCGTCTTCTGGGCATAAGCTCTAGGCAAGAATATTATATAACTTCATGAGCACAGGGGTATTCAAACATGAATGTATCAAACATAGTAAAATTGCATGCCCCAGGGCGCGGCATGACCAGCCGATTGATTGAATCCAATTCTACGACCCATCTAGGTGAAGTAAGGGCCAAAGTGGTGTGTTAGGCACCAGGAACACACGATCCTAGTCCAAGTGCCCTCAACTACCAGGATCCCGTCCTCCAACGACACAGGGGCGCAACCCACGGCCAACAGGTTGGTGGACCAAATATTCCCCCGGGCCCACAACTGGGGGTTAGCAAGCACTTAGCGTTACCCAGCACCCACCACGAGGAGGTGGCTTGCCACGGGTACCCGGTGCTACAAAATCTCAGATCTCCAGACTACAGCATGTACAAAATACTGCTGCTAGACTTGTGTCACTGACTCCAAAATCTCATCACATATCTGCTGTTTTGAGATCACTGCACTGGCTACCAACTGAATGACGTATAAACTATGGTGTCTTGCTTTTAAATGTCTCTCTGGAATGGCGTCAAACTATCTATCCAGCCTCATCGACATCTACTTGCCCACTAAATCTCTCAGATCTGAGAACAAATGACTCCTAGTTGTCCCTCATGTCCGGATCAAACGATCTGGCGGCAGAACATTTTGTTATTCTGCTGCTACTACCTGGAATAGCCTACTGACTTAAATTAGACTCTGCCTACTTCTACAGATGCGCCTATTCTAAATGATTCCCACCACTATACTGTTTTCCTTCTTGTGTGCGCCTTGAGCATACATTGTGCATGGAAATGTGCCTTATAAGTGGACTATTATTATTATTATTATTATTACCAGTTTACTGAGTCTTCACATGAAGGGTCCACCCACCAATCGGAGACGTTCTATTCCACTGGCGTCTGGAACTGTTTCCTGTATATCGTAGCCCTGCACAGGAATCGTTTCTCGACCCATAGGTGAATTGAGTAGCAGCAACAGTCGGTTCTTCTCTTCGTATTTCGCTATGGCAATGTTTTTGTATGTGTACATTCCCTCTGGAATGTCTGTGGCTTTTGGGTGTTCCTTACATGGAGGGGCTGTCCCTTCCATATCCTTGGGTTTGCCGTAATTAGGCAACGATATGTTTCAGACAATGTTCCGATATCCTAATGGTGGCTCTACTTTCCCTGCTAGCTGCTGAAGGATACAGGAATCTTTCTTCTCACAGGGGCAATCAATGCACCAATCTGTCGGGTAGGAGTTTATATCAAATACACCACTGGAAGCAGGCCCTCTATATTCATGAAACAACCGTTGATCGCAATTTCTTCCAGTACCTGGAGCTGGAGACGAACGTGGGGTGTGTTGTCCATTGCTTTGCATTTCCACAGAACACCTTTCTTACTATCAACGCAGTGGTTGATGGCGCCACATTTGCGAGTTGAGTTGTCTGATTCAAAGATTCCAGAGAGTTCTGATATGGTGGTGAGGCAGTCCATGCAGTGGTGGTGTCTGTCTTTGGGTTCCAGACAGCAGAACGATTAGGTGTTTGCCCTCTACAGGTCGAAATTGGTTGGGCTGGTGGAAATCCACTATTTTACCATCTTACCGCGAAAGCAGAGTAGCTACCGCTCAAGAAACTGGTGAGGGATCTGGAATCGCTCATAGCAGGTGTAGCCAATTGCTCCAGGATTTGTTTCTCTCGGTCGGATGGGAAGATACGGTAGCATTTCTCCAGCAGAGTCTTGAAGGCCTCAGCCAGAAGTTTGTGGTTCAGGGTCTACACTACCTTGAATTCCCGTATATTTAGCTTGTGATATGTGGTATTTTCTTTCGGAAAGGACAACTGGCCCAATCGGATCTCGGAGTAGGTTTTGTGTGATAACTTCATTCCAGGCATTTTTATATCTATGTACCTGCAATATCTCTAATTTGAGTGCACTTTCATCAGTAAATTTGCAGTGTAGACAAAAAGTGGTCGTAAAATCTCTACTTCTACTTCTTTTTTTTTGTTGTGGTTGTTTGAGCCGAGTTGGGTCATTTGGAGGCTTCTAGTTCTGGTGTACCTATACGGTCCAATACCCCCATTCCCTATACTAGTAAGGTTAGCCCATTCACTATTTCAGAAACTGCACAGAACAGGGCATGAAGATATATATAGACCGACATATTTGCATGTGATAAAAGCAAAGTAATGGTCATATAGCATTGTAGAGAACTTACAAACATTTCGACCAGACCACAGGGCTGCAACTCTCCCTGCGGAGTGGTCAACACCAAATTGTGTGGAGGACAGTGGCAGACCACGTATCAAGTTGTTTGATGACCAAGAATAGGCCATTTTTCCATCTGTGAAAACTTTGAAAAGATGTGCTTGAAGTCGACTTTGCTGGTCGGTTCATTACAACAGTTATGTTGGCCCTGGTGCGATTTTAATCTATACTCAAGACTCGTATCACGTTTTTATGACTCCACTGAAATCTGTGTTGCACTATGACTTTGTTCCTTGTGAAGACAAGATGTGTTCACCCACTGAGCCGGGTGTTAAACCCTGACATTGTTGCTTGTCAACGCCAAGATAAATTTGTTGACTCTAGCCTGTGGTACAGTTGGGCATTATATGTGTAAAAACAGGTTATGTCCGGTGATTCATCCTGATACTGGTTCGTTTGTGATTGTCATATCAGGTTGGGAGTGTATACCGATTACACCTTTAAGGAATACTGTTTAGTTGTTTCACAAAGTCCAATGATTTTCACATAAAATGTATTTCAATTTCGCCCGAAGCGGAATACAGGACTTCCTGCTTCATATGTTTGTTCTTCCAGGTTTATCGGATTGACTGACAATGTATGTTACGTAACAATGCTAAGCTTTAGTGAACGCTAAAACAAATAATACCAGTACAAATTTTACAATGAACTTGCATATTCCACTTGTTACATGTAGTTATCTGTTTTGCGCTGTAATTTGTTATTCTTGTGTTAATATATTTGGTTCATATTGACAGCAGATTTTGCTTTATGTTATTTGTCATTTAGTTACCCAGATATGAGTTTCAGTTTCTGGCTGTACTGGTAGGCCTGCTTTGACACGTGTGCGTGGCTATATCATAATCACATTAACCTTACCCGGGTACTATCATAGTATTACAATTGTGCCAATTTAGCATATATTATGAAATGGGAGAGTAAATTAAACGAATAAATGATTTTCATTAATATAGGCTATACTTGCCATTGCATTGATTATTTTTTTCACACTTTAAAGATTAAAGTCTTAAGGTATTTAATTTCAAGCATCAATAAAACTAACTGCATCACTCATTTTCACTCCTTATTTTATCGTGTTTATTTTTTTCACAATTGACTTTAAGAACTAGTTCTCAATTGAAGTAATAAATTCTGCTGGTTGGTTGGTCAAGCAATTGAAAATATGAACTTGTTTGGACATGGCTAGTGTTTTTATTACTGTTAATTTACAAATAAGTCCCTTTCTTCAAGGTGATTAGCATTTATTGGTCCCTCCCAGTCTCTTTCTGGTATTAATTTATTTATTTACACATAATATATTACATGTTCACATATAATATGTAAAGGTACAAGTTCAAAGCATACATATAAGACCTATAATTCAATTGTATAACGTCAATAAACATTGTTAAATGTACATCGAAAAACAATATTTATTCAACAGGTCTGAATAGCATGTGTAAGCTGGACCATATACCATACCATATCTATCTATCTATCTATCTATCTATCTATCTATCTATCTATCTATCTATCTATCTCTCTCTCTATATATATATATATAGTGGTATTAAAATATTGTATGATTGTATGGTTTCACTCTTGAGGTGTGGAACATTTGGAATGAGGCTTTTCGTACGACATTTGGTGCATAGTTATGTTTTCCTTTTAACATTAACATTTTTTCCATTTGACATTACCTGGGAATTTGTGAAACCCAATTCTACGTTCTGACCCATATTTTCATGGCACCCCATATGCGTTCCGCATTGTCACCCTCCAAGAAGACAAAAAGATATGATAGATTGTTTCATCTTAATCGTTGCAAAAGGTACATTAAGGGCTATCCCCATAGCTTATTTTGTAGAGGAAACTTCTGGTAGGCAATATTCTGTGAATGAGTCTGTACTGCACCCATCTTAATTCTGTACGAGGAGGAATACATTTATTTGCGTTCAGGTTGAACCATTCGTAGTCAAGGTCCGTGTACTGCGAACCAGTGACATATTCCCACTTACCATAGCAAGGGAGTTTAACGAAGCGTGATTCAGTAAACATATCATATACTTTCTGATGTCCCAGGCGATTGCTTGTATAAACGGATACACAGGATTACACACTTTACACCCGGATAAAGTAAAACCTATTGAATTTGCGTAACATATAACTGCTCGTTTAACGCCCTCATAATTAAGGTCTGTGTTTAGGATGTTATAACCCTCCACCCCCACCCCCCGCCTCAAACTTCTATAATAAATAGTCTTATTTCCAACATTATCGACCAATCTGTAAAGACTTCTGGCCAATAATGATTTGAAATAGCATGAAATACTCTATTTTTGATATATGTTTTATCTGACATCAACAATAAATTCTGACTGTGTAATCTATGCATCAATAATGACTTCCAATATGATGAAATTCTTTGTAATCTCTCTACCCATTTCAGTTTTTGCAAAGGTATAACATGTTTAATCGATGGCACTTTAAGCCACTCATGTTCCGGATTTAGAACAACAATATCTCTTTTTAACTTATCAGGATTGTTTCGCCATATAAATCTAAAATATTGTTTTCTGGAAATTGTCTATAACACATTCAGGTGGGCGGGGAAGAGCAGGAAACGGGTGGCTTAACTTAGACAGGAGGCAGGATTTCAAAACTGATTCTTCCATAAGGTGTAAGATTTCTTGCTAACCAGATATTCATTAAGTGTTTTTTTTTGTAGGAACCTTTCTTCAGAATTCATTTGGCTTATGTTATCCATATCAATATCGGTTTGAAGTCAGTCTGAAACCAAATTCCACTCCCTACATAGTTTGATACGAGATCGTTTCATGGATCCAAACCATATTAATCTTCTTTTCTCTACATTAACCTTCAGACCAGAAAAGCTTGCGCAAAAGCGCAGGGCTTTAAAGACAGGGTATTAACATTTTTCACATCATTAAGACTTAGTGTCATTGTTGTGACATCAGCAAACTGGGACAATAACTACTTTGCATTTACTATGTTTAGCCCCTTTAGCCCTTTGTCAGTATTATTTCTAATTAGAATACCCAAGATCTCATCAGAGGATAAATAAGAGCTACTGGATCGCCTTGGCGATAACCTCTTTCAATTATGAAAAGGGATGAGGGAATCCGCTTACCAGGACTCAATGTTAAAGCGTTCGCTCGTCACGCCGAAGACCCGGGTTCGATTCCCCACATGGGTACCATGTGTGAAGCCCATTTTCTGGTGTCCCCCGCCGTGATATTCCTGGAATATTGCTAAAAGCGGCGTAAAACTAAACTCCCTGACCCACTCACTTGATTCAATGTCGTTATAGATATGTTGATGGTGTTTAACTCGTTCCCTTTCCAGGTCTGGAGTGGATTTGATACATGGTAAATCAATAAATCAGTTTCACCAGTTACCCATTCAGTTTTCAGATCTTTACATATTCTATTTGTAGATATAGATTTGATCCAATCCAGACTGGTTTATGCAAATAGATTTTAAAACCTGACATTTCATGAAGTGCATCAATTGTGTCAAGAGTAAGATACAATTTCTCCACTGATCCATCAAGAGAGAATAGCTGATCATCATCATCATGCTCCATTTTATATTCCTTGTAGCTGGTCATGATGACAATACCTTGATGTTTTCATTGTTTCTTATGATACAATAATCTGAGCTACAAAAAGAAAATATGTCGAGAGAGTGCGTCTGCCTGTCTACATCCTCGTCCATTATAATTAGCAAAATATTCAAAGAAATTACCATGATTGATGATGTGGAATATACAGTTTTGTTTGTTTTCTATTTGCTGTTAACCATGTTTCTTGTTGCGACCGGGCCTCCGTAACCTGTCCACTGCATTCCCCGTATACTGTAAAAAGTATGTGCAGTCCATGCGTGTGGTGCACTCGCATCTGTGTCGTTATAGTGTTTGGCTGATAATATACGACGGAAGTTGCCTGATGTTGTGTCCTGTGTTGCCAAATAATGGGCATAATGGGCATTTCATTCTTAGTTGATACATGTTTAACGTATCTGTCTATTCGTACTCATAATTCTTTCTGAATTTTGCAAAAGAAATCAATACGAAATCCACTAATCCTTGTTTTCTTTATTATTCTTCATCTTGTAAACAACATTGCAATGTTCCTCCTTACTGATTTCTCGTTTAAGAATGTCTATCAGTGTTTTGTTAAGAGCTGGAGTGTTAATATCATTCACGCAGTCTTCCTCCTGATACTGTTCATGAGAAGCATAGATGAAGTAGCTTTACTTCATATAGCATTCGTTTGCTGTCTGTCTTTTTTATGTAATCATTAGTTATCAATCTATTGACGGTCTATTCGCCACATGACAGAAATATATTTTGAAGTTTTTCTCCTTCTTCGTACCAAACAATTTGGATCTGTGTTTTCACGTGTCACGTGGTTGTTGTAGTTGTAGTTGTTGTTGTTGTTGTTGGATAAATGGCAACGCAGCTGGTAACAAAACGTCATCCATAATCACAAGTCTCGTTTTGAGATTGCCGCAGATCTCTTCCAACACTAGCACGCTTCCGGCTCTAATCTGATGGCAGTTCGGCACCAAATGTTCACCTACATTCATTTTCCACTAACAGGTACCAATACCATGATTTGTGTCGCTCTTTCGTGTCACACTTTAAACGGCCACACAAAATACAAGTTATAGCTGTTTTTACATACAACAGTGTGAGATTGCATTGTTTCCACATTGTCTTATTTTATAATCTTCTAACATAGGCCAAATATATCGAATAATGCTGTCGCCAGAGCACCGTTTGGTAGATAGAGTCCGTCTGAAATCGCATATGTTATCACCTTGAGAAACGCAGCTTCACTACCTTATAGTATGCATACGTGTCGCATTCTCAACTTAGTTCACACAGCCTGAAAATTGCTGGTAACAGTTTTTGCCAAACCAACAAGTTACCAACAGATTACTGCGTTACTCGTTATTTGTATATGTACACATTTAAAAAATTTCGCCTGAAATTACATTTAAATCGCGCATTATTTGCACACCCGACGTGAGCGCTGTCATTTGATACATTACCAGCTAAAAGGTACACAGGAAGAAGATATTTAGAGCATATATTTGTTGGGTGACTGATGAAAATACGTATTAACACCACATGACGGCCATCATACTTTCTTCCTGTGTTACGAGAGTGTATTTTCTGTACATTGTATTATTAATACGGTAGTAGTTATCATTGGGTCACAACGTTTAGTGTTTTGAATTATTAGGGGTCACATTTCGTATCATAAATGTTCAGTACGTTTCGTATTTTGGCTGAAGGCCTTCAGGGAAGCGCTCTAGAGTTACCTCCTTTGACTTCCGGGGGGATGGCCTAGAGAATTCTAGGTTGATGCCGATGGTCGTATGTGCTCGACCGTTCAGGACTATATATATATATATATATATAAAGGCTACTTGTAGTGTTGTCGATACGGAGAAACACACAGATGACTGGAGTGCATTCTGCCAGCATTACCCGTCAGCGCTTGAACTACATACCAGCTGCCTTGCCGTTCGCTGTGTTACATTGCGCATAACTGTTTTTCACTCCCACATCAAGACTTCGGTGAGTTGACATTATATTATGACCCATTACTTAAGATTTGACTCAGTTGTATTGTACATGAAACCTCTCTAGTGATTCCTTGCCTTTGTTTTTGCTGAATACAAATTATTGAAAATATCAGACTTCTTGGTGTTATATTTTGCTGATTCTGAGGGGATTTCGTACACCTTTTGTCACGGCAAACCGTAACATCTGGCTTAGAGGGAGCTCTTTGACTTGTAGTTTCGCATAGATGTTTGCTGATAATATAGAAATGTTTTCTGATCATTCGGTTCGCAACGTATCTGATTTTCAAAGTAACATAATTGTTTATTAAGCTTGCACATCTGATTCAAGTTTTTTCTGCGCGTCAACATGGTATATCGTTGAGGGAATGAACACGCAATCATGTCCAAAACAACATCCAAATGATCACTATATATATCAATATATCCCATGCTCAGCTTTGTGATTTTTAGACAAAACATTTGCAATGGTAACGCACACATCCACAATAAGGTTCTCATGACTGGTGTTTGGGAGAAAAAAGATCTGTAAATAAGATTCTTCAAGCTTTCGCTAGATGCTCACAGTTATTTAAATCCAAGAGAGGTACTCGATGTAAAGTGATTCAGTGGTATCATTTCTGTAGTGCATGATGACCAGTGTTACAGTGGAAAGGTTCCGTATGCTAATGAAGTCGATTTAGAAATGTTAGATTCCTTCATTGTCAGTCCACGAACAAAAGGTCAGAAACAATTCAAATGGTCTGATGAACCTGGTGAGGTTTTGTATCCAGTTATGGACATTCTGTGTTTTGTGGAACTCGATCCAGTCGGTGTCTCCATAAGGCCCTACAGGTTACACGTTGAAAGGTCATGGTAACATCGCATCGTACTTTATACGTGCAAAGTAATAAGAAACAAACAACACATGAAGTATGTCCACTACGTTTATTTGTGAACATAAAGTTGAGTTGTTAATTCTAAAATTGCAGCTGTTTCAGCTTGTCGTGCAATGATGAGTCAAACACCCCGACCGAAACCTTGACTGACATCCTTTACAAGACATTTGTCCTGTGCGAATTGGAACACATAATAATTGGTGTGTGACAAAAAACCCCTTAAACATTACTTGTTACTGAAGGGTTGATTTGTTACCCATATATACGAACTAGTAACACGAACATCACACTGTAAGCTGAATTTCTTCAACGAAAATGTCTGCAATTTGTCGGAAAGTGAGAAGATTTCCTGACAAACATGCAAAAGAAAACTTTGTTCTCCTCAAAATACAAACTGTTTTTATCTTGCACTGAAACTGTTGTAGATGCGTTACTTTCTGCAACTCTACCCTAATTCTTGCATCACTGACAACATATTTTAATTATGCCTTTATCATCTTTATATACAGTTTGAGAATATAGAGATCAGCGTTCTCAAGAATAACAAACACGAAGTCTACCCTTACGACTCTAAAAATTAGCCCATGTACATTTGGATGGAAAGATATTCGGGGCAATAACAGGAAATAAGAAAATATCATATTTTGTAAAAAACCATTTAATTGATGCACATTTCTTGTCTTAGTATCTCGGTACTCATTATTTAAATTTGCATAATGATATGATCATATAAAAACGTGACGCAAAACGCGCATTCTAGAAGCACCGTGCCTGTCAAATGACAATATCTTAGATTTTCATCAAACTTTGAGAGTTGGTTTCTTTTGGCAAGCAATGAAAGGAATGAGTTGTCATTTTCCCAGTAAATAAGCTTTTTCACACGAGACCTTGAATGGGGTGATACTTTAGGCTTAGGTGGTGGGAAAGCAACCTCTTAAATCTTAAAACTGACTATCGTAATACAAAAGCTTTCATAAAACACAATCAAACTGGCAACTACTGGAAACATGAACATTTCATGAACATTCGTGATCTCATAAAATGTTTTTTTCTGATAAACTAAACATCATCATTTTTGGGACGGTACTTTGGTAGAAAATTGAGTTTGAAAAAACAAACAAACATTTTTTCTGTTTGAACAACGAAAGTTTTAAACACATTATAATGAACATTCATAGTTAAGTATGGACCAATAAAAGATAACTGAACGTCACACTTCGCCGAAATGGCAGGAGAGTTACCTCTCCACTGGAAGTGGCCATGCTTATTAAAAACTTACCCTCTGCAAGCAATGAGAATGGCTCAACCACTAAACAATGTACTCAGCTTCATTCACCACTACACTGCAAGTTTCAATCTCCAGCAATAGGAGAGAAATGCTTTGTGGAGGACCCATCCCCGAAATGGGACGATATGTATAAATGGGTTAAAATCGTTGTTAAGTTGAAATTCACTGAAAAGGAAGAGGGATATACAAGCTTTACAGAGCTAATGCAATGTGCAGAATCATTCGAACAACTACATGTCGTACCATTTGGTGTTATATATGACTAGCACACACCTTAACCAAAAGGCAAATCCTACGTCCGTATTGAAATGTGCTTGCAATATATGAGACTAGTGATGGAAACAATATCATCATATGTTCTTGAAATGGAAATTGAGAATGTGGCATTAAGTCACGGTAACAGTATATCAGCCGTATTCTGACTTGACTCTAATCGTCAAAATCAACGATATATACATATGGAAATTAATTAAGCAACACCAAATTCAAAGACACATAAAAACTTAACAAAGTTTAACGAAGTAATTTTGATGATTGATTATTCAATTTTGATGTATTGACATACAGCATGAGCTTTTCATGGGTTGATATGACGCGCGTGAAGCTTGCACAGCGCACGTGCATTGCTTTAACCTCAACTTTCGAAAAATGCACTTTTTCCCTGGGGTGTTTACAAGCGCAGGTTGTCGATTGCATTCGGTTTTTCATTCATTTCAATGTCATGGCACGTAGGAAATTATCAGAGGCCACTCGTTGGCAAATAATCGGCATGAGGAATGCTGGTATGTCTCTAAGACAAATCGGGACTCAAATCGGACGACATCATTCCATAATTTCAAAACTTTTGAAAAAATACCGGGCCACTAATGAAGTTAAAGACCTGCCTAGACCAGGAAGACCCAGGAAGACCACAGTCCGGGAGGACAGAGCTTTACTGAGACTTGTACGGCGCAGGTCCTTCGACTCGAGCTCTCGGTTGAGACAGGAGTGGCTTCCAGGGAGACCCATCTCGAACAGGACTGTTCGGAATCGTCTGAAAGCTGCAGGATACCGGGCAAGGAGGCCAATCAAGCGACCCAGACTGTCTCCAGCCCATAAGGCAGCCCGACTGGCCTGGTGTAATGACCGTTTGCACTGGAACATTGCCTCTTGGAGGAAGGTCCATTTCTCAGATGAGAGCCGGTTCTTGCTGCACATGGTGGACGGTCGTACTCGGGTCTGGAGGCAGAGGAACACAGCAATGGCTCCACGGAACATCCAGGAGACTGTGGCCTTTGGGGGAGGTTCCGTTATGGTATGGGGGTGCATTTCCATGAACTGCAAGTTGGATATCATTACCATCCGTGGCAACCTTAACGGTGTTCGTTACCAACAGGAGGTTCTTGACAGGGCTGTGGTACCTCATTTTGAGAACCATCCTCTGGCAACGAGACCCATATTTATGGACGACAATGCTAGACCTCACAGGGCGCATGCTGTAAATGATTTTTTGCGGCAAAATGCAATTGACAGAATTCCATGGCCTGCCATGAGCCCTGACCTCAACCCCATTGAACATTTGTGGGACTTTATTGGCCGTCGTGTGAGGCAGAGAGACCCACCAGCCCATAATCTCAACGAATTGACGGCTGCCCTGCATGAGGAGTGGAACAGGATCCCCCAGAATCAGATCCGGAGACTCATCCAAGGAATGAGGAGGCGTCTGGAATCGGTGGTGCGTGCGCAGGGAGGACACACTAGATATTGATGAAAGTCGGTGTGCAGACTCTCAGATGACTGTTCTTTCTTTCCATGTGACATTTGTGTTAATACACCTGACAACAACGTCTGTGGATGAATAGTAAATTGTGTCCATTTTTTCATGAATTTAAGACAGTTTTAAGAATTTGGATTTCGTTGCAATAAAGCAAAGACTTGATACTTTTTCCCTTTAAGTTGTTTGTCAGAGATCGTCTGTTGAATAAAAAAGTGTCAAACTATATCAACCCGGCATATTTTGATTGTCAGAACACTTCAAAGTTGCTCCAATAGAAAAAATTGGGGTGTTGCTTGATTAATTTCCAGGTGTATATATTGTACTTGAAGACTCCGACCCATATACAAGTATTACAAGCATTTACAACAAATTACAAGACGGGCAGGGTATTGCTCCTAATGATAGAAACATGTTTATATAAATCGCTACATTACGTATTACATTTTCATTTTTGGTGCAGGGAATGGAAACAAAATCAACTGAGGTATATTTTAACAGCTAATTATTTGAGTAATGTTGTTTTTGTAAACCAGCATAAGGTGGACACACAACATAGGTAAGTAAATGTCATCCTCTACAGCCGAGTGACATGCAATAGACGTATTCTTAAACCTATCTGCATGTATTTATTGCATATAAGTAACAACCTCAATTGAAAATTCAAAAGCGTGCCTCTGATATTTCTAGATGTTATTACAGATTGATAAAGTACTGACTGAATTAAGCTTTATGTGATCCATACAACTGATATCTTGAAATATTGTCTACACAGGAATGCGATTCTTAATTACACTTGCTGAAAGATTGTTCTCGAAACTGCTTAAGAAATAGGTAAATATTAAGAACTGTTTGATTGAGCCATACAAATCCGAAGCCATGAGAAAAATAACAAAAGTTTAAAGTTATTATTTTGAATTTCACTGTCTTGAATTTTTTAAATAATGTTTTGCATTACATTTAACATACCGGGACCCGTTTCACAAAGCCCTCTTACCGGTCCGACCTCGTAAAGCAGACCATCTCTTAGTTTTTTCACCCCGCTTCACAAAGACCGCGTACACGTCACACCGTAGGAGCGGTGAACGGCAGGAAATAGTTCATCGCAAGAAGTGAACGACTTGTCATGCAAGAGATGAGCACGTTTTATTTTTTAGGTGAAGGAAAATTGTCAATATCTGAATTTCTATTGGTCACATTATCCCCAAAATCATTCTGTGAAATAGAAGATACATTTACGTATTCCCACCAAATATCTTTCCATTCCGTCAGTATTCAAACCCACGAGTCTGTGAAACAATGTCTAGCTTCGCCTTTGTTCCCGTAAAGATGCATAAACTTATCAAAGTTTTAGGTATCATTGTTGTATAAACCCCAATTAAAATACAACAACATTTAGAGTAAGTATCGAATTATGTTTATGCCAAATTTGAATGGTTGTGTTTTGCCGTTTAGAAACTTTCATACTCGAAAGGCCGACACCATCAAACTGTTAGTAAACGAGTGAAGAACCCATACAAACGGTCATGGTGAACGATTGCATCTTTTGTTGGTGAACGATTTACGGTCAACCGAACCTCATCATCCAATATGCTTTTCAATCTCATCACTAACTATCATTCCGTATTCCATTCTTCAGATTTACTGTTGAAACGATGAATGTGTCACCATATCAGTGCTACTACTGTTCTGAACATTTTCAAGACTTCAGTGGGGTGATATGATAGGCGAAGCTAGACATTGTTTCACAGACTCGTGGATTTGAATACTGACGGAACGGAAATATATTTGGTGGGGATACGTAAATGTATCTTCTATTTCACAGAATGATTTTGGGGATAATGTGACCAATAGAAATTGAGATATTGAGAATTTTCCTACACCTAAAAAATAAAACGTGCTCAACTTTAGCATGATAGGTCGTTCATTTCCTGCCGTTCACTGCTCCTACGGTGTGATATACACTGTGTCGTAAACAGCCGAAACTTTCAGACCCCGATTGTCGTAAATGCTTTACAAGTACAAAGATGGCATCAACGATCATGGTACTGCAAGTGATTAAAACACGCAAACTAATAAGACCTGAGAACTTTTGAGACAGGTCGAACGTGCTCGACACTCTAGATGATTTTGACATGATGTCGAGATCTAGATTTCCCCGGCATGTTGTTTTCTGTGCAGAACGTTAGAGACCCACCATTTTGACACAACACAAAATCATGATTCACAGCATTGTTTGGTGTACAGTAGGATTTCAAATGTGAAAACGACTTACATATCATATTTATGTTCAAACGAACCCTGAATCAAGGGACGAGGTCTCGCAAATCCTATGTACCCTTGTCATCGAAACCGCCACTTTGTAAGAAATTGGTCATTGGTTGTGATGTCATACGTCTACATTGTTGTACATATTAGGCCATTTCCTTCAGGTGAAGAACAAGAGTAAACAAAAAAGTTTCCGATTACACTGTCAATACTATGATGTATGTTTTGCGTATGGTTCAGATATTTTCATGAAGCCAATTTCAGTATCTACCTTTAGCCTTGTTCAATATCACATCATACGTGGATACAGGGTATATGTTTTTATTCTTTGAAAGGTTTTGATTGATTGAATGACAGTTACGAAAGAAGCTGACACATTTAGAGTAGCGGTCCATATTTAAACCTTTACACAAACCTTAAGTGTCAGTAGATCAAACGTAGTCATAACGGCAACGTGTACTTTAGTTCCTCTGATGTACAATATTCAATACGTTGGGACTAATATTGCAGTTTTATATGAACAGGTTAATGGACGGCGATTAATTTGGACAAACTGATAACATTAATGGAAATGATATATACATTTTATCTTGTAATTTAGAGAGAGAATCCAATTATTACGATAAGACAGCCTGTACTTTCATTTAAAAACGTGACATGTACATTGATATTGAAACTGTGTTTCTATTTTGAAATACTTTGGGAATAACAAGTTACAGAGGTGCCTATTTGGTCTCGCTGTATGCGTTAATATGAAACAAAGTACCTCTTAAACGATGTACGACATGGATTTAGGAAGCGGTGGTACGACATGGATACGACGTCGCTGTGAAACGGTCGTAAAGGAGGTCGAAAGAGGGTTGTAAACAAGCTCGTATGGGCTACGACCTCGTAAATTTAGGAGGCTTTTGTGAAACACAGCCCTGGATGGTAATTTTTATTATCATGGAAAACACAAGATCATTTTCTTGATATTTCATCCAAATATTTATATTGAAATGTCAATACAATATCTGGAGCATTAATGAAGAAAGATTATCTCGAATCGAATTCCGTACTATTCGGCAACAATATGCCTTGAACTCGGGCTCTAGATCTCAAGCATCATGGGCATGGTCACCGAACGAAGGACCTTAATGATTTACGACAGAATGGATAAAGTACAATTAGAACCTGAGAACATGCAAGAAAGCTTTGACAGTTCCATATATGCAAAAGACCGAAATGGAATCTTTGGTGAATATAGGTGTACAAGGTCCCTGCCACTCGTGTTTAACCTGAACAAGCACTTGCTCCTTATCATTCAATAAATATATGGTCGTAGCTGACACGGCGAAAGCTAAAGTACATTCATTAT
Organism: Haliotis asinina; assembly: GCF_037392515.1. Lineage (NCBI taxonomy): Eukaryota > Metazoa > Mollusca > Gastropoda > Lepetellida > Haliotidae > Haliotis > Haliotis asinina. Next base: position 30,517,777 of record NC_090280.1, read on the forward strand.
TCCATTTAATGTGCTCAACCATTTTCAGTCCCTCTATCACAGAAAATTCCTTCTCATTCAATGAAAATGTACCTTCACCAACATGAATGTTGTACCTTCTGGTTGCAGAACTCTCGCCTTGAGGGAGATACAGAGCTAAGCCTGACTTCCCTTTGAATGCAAGATGACTGTCTAAGCTGCGTACGGAATTCCTGTAAATAAAATAATGCATTCCTTTAAGTAGCATTTAGAAGATGGTATGACAAGGAGGAAGTTTTTTAATGGATGGATAACTTCTTTACTGTTGTTCAGATTTCGGTGTAGATTGTTATCAAGAAAAGGATACACAGCATTATGCACAAGGCAAAATATCTACTTGAAGGCTATGGATTTATAAAATTAAAGAGGTTGCTGTATATTATGTTGACATGATGAGACTTGTTATTACAGAAATGATTGAAGCCAGAGTGAGTGAGTTTAATTATACGCCACACTCAGCAATTTTCCAGCCATGTTGCGATTAAATAATCGAGTCTCGACGAGACCATAAAGGGATCAACAGCATGAGCATTGATTTTGGTCTTTCTTGAGACAATGACGATCTGCACAATTGGAAACTGATGAAATGTGTCAACCCATTCATCGGGCCTGACCACCCGATCCATTAGTCGCCTCTTACGACTACTTCTAACCCGGATCTTCACGGGTGATTGAATCCAGATTGACAAAGGTTTCAACCATTTCCGCAATCATAACAAGAAATATTACGACCACAATGAACACAATTACATTTGCAATGTGTGATGTGTGCTGACATATAATGTACATGTACCGTGAACGCAACTCTACATACAGTTTTATCCTGCTTCTCCTTTCCAGCACCAGACTACGTGGACTCTTGACTTCCAGGTACGTGTCGATAACGATCGGATTGCATACACTTTGGAATACATATATGCAATTAATTCTATGATTTGTTAGGCATCGACCTGTGTCAACATCTGTCGCTACGTGCGGCAACACAAGACGGACCTTGTCAATGGACAACTGTTTCTCCATCGAATTTCCTTTGAACGTGTAAAGTTTGAGAAACGTCTTAAACCACTCAAAGCTTAGAACATAGATTTCACCAGCAAATAAGGGGCTCCAAGTCATTGATGTTGCAACGGGAGGTTGTCGAATCCGAGTTGTGATCCACTTGTCTTTCAGGTCTGGAATGTTTGCAAACACATTGGTGTTGGCAGTCTATACTCATTGTCATCTGGGTTGGTATCAATGGGACATTGGTTTTCGTTATCGGGGTTAAGTAAGCATTCTTAAGAATGTATTATCCAATACCCGAGCACCTCAGGTAGAACAGGTGGCTGTACCATCAATGTGGGTTAAGGGCTGTAAGATTCCTACCCTACTGACGTAAATTTCGAATACCTAAACAGGTGTTCTAAAGTTCCTAATTCTTCATTACAAAAAACAAATTGTTATTCCGATATCTTTATCCTAAATAAGAACCGACTTGTAGAACGAATACTATGAATAATCATATTTACGTCAGTACTGCGAGTGCACTTACAAGCTGTCTAAGTTGCAAAAGAAGCTTAAGTCTGGCTTGTTGTCAAGTGTTTGAATAGAAGACAAGCGCAATTATGCCCCATCTTAAATAGCCCGTATAGCTACCTTGAGCTTGCACATAGGCGCGCAATGTCGCCTCATTGAGTTCACGAGGGTCTGAATTGAGTGAGTGAGTGAATTTCCCGCCACATCGGCTATAGTGGCGAGAGCAATCTAATTTATAGGACTATGAATATCAATCAAGTTACAAACATAAAAACCTGTTATCGAAGGAGAGTAACATATTAGAGTATCGCAGATATGTAAAGTTAAAACTAGAACAATATCGCAAAATTAAATCTCTATGGGCAGTAAACTTAGAAAAAAACGGGCTATAGATCACCAACAACTGAGGGTAGATCAAAGGTAGATTACAGTACCTTTGCTGCCTACATGGACCCTAGCTGGATTTACACCATCCATTCAGACATTGGTGATTCAAGACCAGAAATATCGTTCTACGATTAAGAAAAGTGGCATGTTTAAATTAAATATACTGAACATCATTGAAAACGCACCACCTGTAAATTTTGAAATAAGGCAATAGAATCTTTGGAAATGGAAAATTAATGGTGGGAATTTTGATAATAACACACTAGATCGTAAATAACGCTCTACAGTAAAAAACGGATCGTTCGAACACATCATCGAACACATCACATGAAAACAACAAAATTCATGCACATCACACACGAAGGGCACAAATTGCATGCAGAAAGCATGCTGTTCAGGGGTATAAATGACCTTCGGCACAAAACCGTTCTCATTTTCGCAGTACTTTCGTAAGTAAAGTTTTTTCGCCATGCCAAGATTGTCACCAGAGGAACGAGAACAGGCCTTGGGTATGTTGCAGGTCGGCGCTTCAAGCAGAAACATTGCACGACGATTTGGGTGTCATCATTCGACCATTCTGAGGCTTGCTAACAGATACCAACAAACAGGAACCAGCAGGGACCGGCAACGCCCAGGTCAGGCACGTGTTACCACCCCTCGTCAAGATCGAGACATTGTACGGCGCCATATTCGGGATCGAACCTTGCCCGCTGCCAGAACCGCCAACGCTGTCCAGGGTCGACGTGGTTTGATCAGCGCTTCCACCGTCCGACGCCGTCTCCGTGCGGCAGGGTTACGTTGTCGACGCCCTTACGTTGGACCCATCCTGACTGACAGGCATCGCCGTGAACGCCGACAATGGGCTGAACAGCATCGTGTGTGGTTGTTACGACGTTGGCATGGTGTGGTGTTCTCCGACGAGTCGCGTTTTCACTTGCGAAATGCTGACGGGCGTCTACGGGTATGGCGTCGACGGGGTGAACGTTATCATCAGGATTGTGTTGTGCAAACCGATCGGTGGGGTGGAGACAGCATTATGGTGTGGGGAGGGATAAGTTATCACCACAGAACCGCTCTGATTGTTTGTCGTGGCAGAGTGAATGCCGTTTACTACCGTGACAACATTCTTCAGAACAACGTCGTTCCCTTCCTTCACCAGCATCAAGATCTGCACACATTTCAACATGACAATGCACGAGCCCACACTGCACGTGTTTCGATACAGTATCTGGCTAACAACAACATTCCTCTACTTCATTGGCCTGCATTGTCACCAGATTTGTCACCCATCGAACACTTGTGGGATTACATCGGCCAACGCCTCGCACGTCGTCCGCAGATCAACAACCTTGGGGAACTCGACAATGCCTTGCAGCAAGAGTGGAATGCAGTGCCTCAGGACTTTATTCAGAGACTTATCCGTTCAATGAGGAGACGCTGCACAGATTGTGTTGCTGCTAACGGGGGTCATACACGCTACTGACTTTCCATTTTGACCCCATCTTTATTTCATTGTCAGCTGCATTAAATCTTCACTGTTTTGCTTGATTGTTTTTTGCTTCTTTTCTTTATCAAACATTGGTCTACACAAATATGTAAAATTTACATAGATTGCTCACTTCTGCTCTTAGAAATCCACAATTTTAGGGGTGGTGCGTTTTCAATGATGTTCAGTATATGTTTTGGCTCACATACCCTCTCATGAGGGCAATATTTAACCCCTTTGGGGGTACAGCTACAAACAATCCCAGTTATTAGTCTAACCTACCAATAATAAATGTAGAGCTATTTACAAGATATATTAATCATAATTTATTCTCATTCTCTTATTTATATCCAATCTCTTTTAAATATGCAATGATAAACTGTTCAATAACGATATAAAAAGATCGTTCAATGGTTTAACATTGAAATGTTCATCCCTTGTGCTAGAAAAAAAATCAACACTGTCAAGCAAGACCTCTTCTCAAGGGACACAAAACGGGTGATCCCTCACCTTTTCAAGGTATTCGTACGTGTAGTGGGAATGGCCAACGCGTCATCGTCTTAAAATAACTGCATCAAATCTGGTCTGAAAAGTAGGTAAGAATGAAGATTTGTATGGATATCAGCTTCTTTATTATGCAAACACAACGTTTCGGAGTTAATGCTTACTCCTTCATCAGAGGGATACCATAAAAATCTGGGTAACAGTGTGGTGGTAACTATGGTTACTGGGGATCTGCAATTCATGTATTGTTGATAATTTTGATAGTTCTGAACAGTTTCTGTTAACTGCTGTATCAGCTAGTTTTGAACTGTGTCTGTGATATTCTAGTTATTATACTGTCCATCGATGACAGGATTCCATAGGGTATATTTAATATTGAATTTCATTTATTTTTGAAAATATGCCTGAAATACTGTCTTTGTAAAATGCTGGTTCACTCACTAACTCACTCTACATGTTCCTAGCCAGTTCATCATTTTCACTATGATCTGTTCGATCTGATCCGGCATTATATACGTTTAAGATATTACCTTGTGATGTTATGTTCAGTACTTTTGCATTTCGTCCTCTCCACTGCACTGTTTCTTGTACATCTGGAAACACAATATTTATCAAGATCAAAACAAAACCAGAAACATCATTCCCATTATTCCACTTGTGTTTTTTCAAAGGAGCAATGTTTTCCGGTATTATAGGTGATATTATTTTGGACCCAATGACGGTGGCACAAACCACTGCGCCAGCATTCTTGCATCTATCTAACATTAGGGATGTATGTTTATCATATATTTTATTGATTAAATCCTCATTTGTATTGTAATTAATTTCTTTTTAAAGTTTTTAAATGGTGGCGATTGTAGGTCAACCTTAGACTTCACCAGTTGACAAGGAGAAGAAAGACGGGAAGATACTATATGTTTCTAGCCCAGTACAAGGAGAAATTGAATGGTTTATTCGTATCCATTTAGACGGAAAAAGATATGAATTGTTTTGTACAAAGATCCCCATAAAGATGATTAAAACACAGTTCAACGCAGTTTTATTATAGTTTTGTTATATACTGTAGGGATTATATAATACAGCGAAGGGGAAAGGGATGGTTCTTCGGTCTCGATGCAGACGCCCTCAAAACGAGATGTTCTAAAAGACCTTATATAAAGTCTCAGACCTTTGGATCTGAAACCACTTTCAATGAATTAATTATTAACACTTATTTCCTATCAACACACGTGACCTCACAATAAATATTGAAACCTATTCTATTTTAAGGATTATACATCGCCATCACATAAAAGGCCTGGTAACATTATGGTGGTAACATTGGTTAATGGCGACCTACAACCCATATTTATGACGTCTTGTTGATTAATAGCGTTTTCTTGTTATTGCTATCAACTTGTTTGAGTGTATATGTGAAAGTGCTAAAGTTCCTTTACTTGTTTCCTGAATCACATCAACAGTATACGTACAATTTATACCTTATGAACAAAGCTAGAAAATAAGAAAGGATCACCTGAACTTTGATGTGTTCCAGTATTCACTTCCACGAGCATATATTGTGTTTGTGATATTCTAGTTCATATACTGTCCATCGATGGCAGGATTCTATTACACACATATATAAATTCATTTTCTAATATATTAATTCATTTCTCTTCACGATATGCCTGAAATACTTTGTAAATTACTGACTGACTCACTGACTCACTCTACATGTTCCTAGCCAGTCCATCATTCCTTTATTCTGATGTTTTAACTTAAAACCTTGCCATTTAAAAATTGCAACATATTACCTTGGTTTTTCATGTTTAGTCTTTTACGATTTCGTCCTCTGCTTGCTCTCTCTTGTAGGCCTGGAAAGAAAATATTACCACCAATCAAGATTGAAACCACAAACAACCGAGGACACATTTCTTTAGTTCACCTAGATTTCTGTAGGGATTAAGGTAGTCAAGTGTCATGGAAGGGTTGGTGACTTAACGCTACATTCATCCACATTCCAGCTTCACAACAACAGCCTGTACACAATCATCAGACTACGAAGACAAACAATTTCCCAAGTCAACATGCTGCTTCTTACAACAATCATGTGTTACTGTAGATCAGTTATTCTATCCAGGAATCCTAACAACTCATAACAATATTTCAGATGTAGGTTTAGGTTTACGCCGTTTTATATGCACATCTGCAATGTTTTGGTCTTTTTCACAGTCCTTTTACTATAGGTCTTTGTAATTCAAATCATGTATTCAGAACATATTTTAGTCATGATATTGCTGAATTATTGCTGATGTGACTGTAAATTTTAACTCACTAACTACACAAAGCAAGTTTCGGGTCATTTTCATTTTTGTACCTACACTTATGCTATATCCTTCCCTTTGATTGTCATGGCACATGCATTGTGACGTCATTGCACAGTTATGACATCACAGGGTCGACGTCATAGCATAAACTGTCAGTTCACCTGATGAAAGGGCCTGAAATGACCCCGAAACGTTGTGTGTCCAAGAATTAAAAGATTTATCTATGAAAGACCTTAACAATATATAACAATTTTCAAATGCCGCTAGAACACATTATTTGTATCCTGTTTATAAATAGTATGAAGGGTGACAGTGAGTGAGTGAGTGAGAAATATTGCAATTGTGATTTGCGATAATACGCTTATAATTTTGTTTGTTTTTTCTTAATCAGCAATGCATTTCATATATCATGAATAAGTGATAACTGTGTCTTAACTATGTTTGATTTTTGGTTGCATGAGACGCAAAGTCGGGCATTCTCGCGGTGAGTGTTATTGTTAGGCTGATAGATCTTCCTCCAGCTTCCAGCAAAAGTGATAAGTATAAGAAAACATAACACATGTCGTGAGTGAGTTTAGTTTCACGCCGCACCCAGCAATATTTCAGCTTTATGGTGGCGGTCTGTAATAATCAAATCTGGACTAGACAATCCAGTAATTAACAACATGAGCATCGATCTGCGCAAATGGGAACCAATGACATGTGTCAACCACGTCAGCGAGCCTGACCACAGGATCTTGTTAGTCGCCTCTAAGCAGAGTTGCCTTCTGTGGAAAGCATGGTTAGCTGAAGGGCTATTAAACATGTTGTTTAACGCTTTCTCCCTTAATCCACTAGTACCGCCATTTCAATTTTGGCGTCTTCGCATGTTTATTTACCCGTGGCCTAATGCTTATCAAGTCAACAAGAACATACCATATTGGACACACTTTCTATGACCACCTCGAGACTTTACGTAGATGCTTCCTTGCTGACACTCGGACCAGGGAACCTGTAAAATGAAAGAATGAACTTGATAAAACGTCCAGCAATTCTATGTTAAAAGTTATAAGTGGTCACGTCTTACAATTCCATGCAGAGTTAAGTGTTACAAGTCAGAATTTGCCTTTGCTTTTCCATACTGTATTTAGTCTTTGACGACAGGGGTTTTATTATTTATTTTGTAATAATCACATTATAACAATCTTGTGACCTACCTGACGTGCAGGCAGTTTTCAGTTTAATTGCTTAATTGTTATCTTTCGTCAGTAGCCCTGTCAATTAAATAATCCACTTCAATAAGTAAGCAATAAAGAAAAACAAACAAACAAACAAAATGACATGACTTGTGAATTTGCTGAAACATGGCATTTTTGCTGGAGTGAGTGAGTGAGTAAGGGGAAGAATGGGTCCACAGTCGGAGGCGTCCAAATGTGGCAAGCTGTCCTCCTCCCCTCTTTTTGTGAAGGACTGGATTCAGATTAAGGGCTAAGAAGCCAGACACCATGTTTCGCTTGCCACTTACACTACTACCACACTTACAGATTTGTCATGCCAAGACCTGAAGTATTATTGTGGATTTGATGTGTCAGAAAGGCCTTGTTTGGTCGCGTTTTGTGTTGTCTACAGTATTCATTGCCAATTTGGTGTGATTGAGCAAGGCATTGCAGTCAGTGTGTCACGTATAGACAAATTTGTTGTAACGATGTGACTGAAAATTTGCCGATTTGAAGTATTATGTCACTTACTCAGTCAACGAGTGTGTCACGTCAGTAAAGCGTATAATCACCAAACAGGATGAGATCTTCACGAAACCAAATACTTTTTATTTATCCCGGACGACTCTTATAAGATGTATCAAAGCTGATTAATTTAATATTGGGGTGGATGTGTACATCTCAAAGCCGTCCGGCGTTATAATATAAACAATTGGATCATGGCTCACAATCATTTTCTGTGGCAGCCATATTAGCACAAATTGTGAAAAGAATTTCCATTCTACAACTTCGTTGATAAATACATGGTGATTATGAGGATCGGAAGCGTGCAACACACTCGGACCTAAAACTGCATGTCTGTTAAACGATGATAACAAAATGAGGAAATCACTCTGACAGTATTACGTACTCCGCTTCCAATTAATTTCGTGTTCGTTTTCCACATTAAAACAATGATACTATGTGTTGTTTATATACATCATTTCTGACAAGGTATTCAATTTGCACTAAATGATCAGTAGTTCTTCGATTTTACCAGAAACCGTATTGAACACTTACAATTACATTACTGATTCCCAGTAATAATAATAGTAATGATTTAGTATTTACATTCTTTCCGTGGTTTTACAAACACAACTCGTTAAAGATGTTGGTCTGTAATTAAAAGGAAGCACTGAGGGCACAAATGAGGACTTTGTGGGTACACATTCCATCCCTTGTCCCTGGCTCATTAATTATAGTTTATCTCAGTGTCTGAAAACCAAATGTTACATGTTTCACGTTTAGCAGTAACATACGTGTACTTACAGAACTGGTGTTCTTCCAACAAATCCAGTCTTGACTATTCGCTGAATTCTTTGGTTGAACAGATGCAACACTCTTCAACGTTCTGCAGATTAGCTCCTTTGGATGGAATTGTACAATACTACAACCAGCTAAGTGTAAACATTTAGAGAGGCACTGTAATTTCCCGTATGGCCTGAATTCACCAAGTGGTGTACCATGATCACATTGCTGTTGCTGTGCATAAGTTCTCATAACAGACATGTCCTTGATCACATCAGCTTTGTACACTGAGACCAGTAGCAATGCAAAATATAACAATTGCGCGTAGGGTAGCATTTTTAAAGAACTAGGTGTCAACAGTTCGATATTTTAGATGCAAATTGTCAGTTGCTCAATGTAAAAGGTTATTTCTGTAGACACTCACTCCGCAGTGCATCAGACGGATAGCGGATTTCATGAACATGTTGCAAATCCATCTTCAGAGAAACTTTGATCTTTCAAATGTTCCTACTGTGGATGTATATGACCGGGTCAATCGATACCAACAACAGGGGCTGAGGGCTTGCTGGTTGGCCACAGCTGTGATTAGCTACAGATCACGTGTCTTTCCACGAATTTTCAATACTGCCAAAACATTATTATGGGGACTCCAGGATTCCAGCTCTTGGAAATGCACTGTTGATGAAACTTGTAGCCTCGGTGGTAAATCAACTTTAACAAAACAAATTCTGGGGTATAGGGAGTCGCATCAGTACAGGACATTCGTATGGTCACGTTTTTTACCGTAAGCTGGTGTTATCGGTGAATAAACATAAACACGTCTTCCTCCAAGACCTCTCTCTGTACAGTAGAACAAACACTGTCGCAGGGAATGAACCTTTGTGAAAGATTAGTTTATGAATGCTATATCTCTCAGTGATTAGTTTAAATTGGGCAATACTACTAGTGCGATCCTTTTATGATACTTTATATATCTATATATAATGTAAGTGAGTGAGTGAGTTTACTTTTACGCCGCACTGAGCAGTATTCCAGCTATATGGCGGCGGTCTGTAAATAATCGAGTCTGGACCAGACAATCCAGTGACCAACAACATGATCATCGATCTGCTCAATTGGGAACCGATGACATGTGTCAACCAAGTCAGCGAGCCTGACAACTCGATCCCGTTAGTCGCCTCTTACGACAAGCTGTATATAATGTAAACCTTGGTAATATTGACAGAAAATTAAGAACAAAATACATTATGATTGATTTGTTCGTCAACAAAATATTGTTTTAGGGATCGCTTTAGCCGTTTTATCTGACAGCAACTATTGTGTTCTGCATAATAGGATATGCGGACTGCGCATACTCATTAAGGATGAGGGTAGTGACAGGTACACTATTACTCGTCATAGTTCAGACAGATTCGGTGTAATACTATTGACATTTTAAAAATGACTTCATTGACATAAATCGTAATATTTCAACTGGGTAGGTTGACTGGTAGTCGCAAGACATCTTCACGGTGAGTGTTGTTGTTAGGCTCATAGATCTTCCTCCAGCTTCAAGAAAAATTTGGTAAGTAGAGGAAAACATAATACATATAGTGAATTAGTTTTACGCCGCACTCAGCAATATTCCAGCTACTTGGCGGCGGTCTGTAACTAACTGGGTCTGGCCCAGACAATCCAGTGATCAACGGAATGAGCATCGATCTGCGCAAATGGGAACCGATGGCATTTGTCAACCATGTCAGCGGACCTTGCTACCCCATCCCGTTAGTCGCGTCTTACGACAAGCAAACCTTCTTGTGGTAAAAACCTGAATACTATTGAAGGACAGTTGCAGATATTTCTAAAAAAGACTGAAAAATGGTTTTCACAGCAGAGGCAAATTTGGTTTCTTAGCCTGTATTTGAAACATAAAAACATGTTATTAAAGTTATTAAAGTAATGATGGAACGAGGTTTTTGTGCGCAGTTCCTGAAGACGAAAATGTACATCCCGATGTGTCATCCCTATAAGAAGAGCCACCGAACATGCACTGATCGACAGTAGCGACCTGCCATGAGTATCAAGGGAACAGAGGGACCAAGCTTTAGGATGACTGAATGCTCGCCAGACTACAAGAGATGTTGCAAATAAGTTTTCTGTTCAAGGTAGGACAATATACCGCCTGCAGTAATGAGCCCATGCCACTGAAAGTACAGCCGACCGTCTTCGCAGCGGAAGACTGCCTGTGACAATTTTGAGTCATCACCTACAAAATCGTTTCACTATGGTCACGAAAACTTCACGGACAACCTTTGGCAATCACCAGAGACCAATCAGTGCCGACACAATGTGGAGGCGTTTGAGGCACGTTACATGTCGCAGGCCTTACCGGGGTTCGATCCTCACTGTTCGACATATCGTTGGGCTCGTCCCCATTGGGTCACATCGGAATCGGCGTCACCGGGAGCGGCGAATTATATTCCTCTGCGACGAAAAACGGTATTGCCTCTTGACGACTGATGGCAGAGTGAGAGTGAAGCGATGACGCGGGGAGCGTTTTGCAGATGATTGTGTCCTGGAAATACACTCGTGGTTAGGTCCAAGCATAACGGTGTGGCGTGCTATTGCTCTCTGTCACAAACTACGCCCAATGGTGTTCCAGAACATTGGTCCTGGTAGAGGAAATGGTGTTACATCTGCCCGCTAGATTGATCAAGTGCTGAGACGCTTCGTCGTGCCACACAGTTTGATCGTCATGGAAACCACCTTTTCTAGCAGGACAACGTGTGTGCCTATACTGCCAGAATAGTTAGAGACTTTCACCGCCAATACGGCATACAAACTCTTCAATGGCCATCAATCAACCATCTCATTCACTCCATGTACAGATGATGCAACGCTGTTGTCAACTTTCGAGGAGGCATTACGCTTTATTTCTTTTCGGATCTCACTGGCGCAATCGTTATTTTCGTAGTTATTTTGACTTGTAATTGTCTGCAATTCGTCTTTAAATATTGATAAAAAAACATTTCAATTTTGAAATCTTCCTGACAAATATTATGTTATTTACATGTGTTTGAATTAATCTGATTACCAATTTCAAAAATGAGTGACTTTTTCCCGGTTCAGTGTATATTAAAAACATCTTAAATACAAACAATATATATTTTATTATATCATTATTAAACATTTGTATAGCGTCGATATCCATTTCAACTGCTCGAAGGCGTTTTGTTTTCAACCGATCATTGGATGTTCACCACAACGGCACATCGTATTTCAATCTCAGTTCCATGGGGAGCATCCAAGACGTGCAGCCTACATGGCGCAGCGATTTCATGTGGCATTCCAATCCTTACTAGGTACCCATTCACAGCTGGACAGTACTCAGTCACAGTACTTTGTCCATGTTTACTGCAGTTTGCTGTACATGTAACTACAGGTTTGCAGTATTCATTTGGCCACCATCTGGTCACATGGCAAAGGATTCGGGGGTTCTTTTAAGTGCACAGAGTTGTGTACTATAGAGTGAAAGAGTCCACTCACAAAGATGACTCCAAGGTTTCTATACCCGGTCACAGGTGAGCTTGTCAGTCCAGATATGAGGAGGACATTACATCGATGCCGCATTCATCATGCATGTCCTGGTTGACTGTGTTGAATTCTATATCATACGGGATATATATTTCAATGTGAAAACAGTTAAGGATCTTTTTACCACTGTTAATTTTCATCCAGAAGAAATTTATTTGAGTAATGAATTTTGTTTACTATGTTCTGTAGATGCATTTTAATGATTGTTAGCATAGATAAGTAACTGAGAATAATGGTGGATGTGCCCTCAAAGGAGGGTTAAAGTAATGTAAAATTTTTGTCAGCATGAGAGGGTCCACAAGTCTAGAAATATTTAAAGTAAATTTCAACTCGACTACAATCGCCAGCGGCTGAATGGATGATATAAATCCAACTTCGGTCCAGGTAACAAAAATACTGTAAATCTCCACGGTCACTAGTGTGGTGACCTGCCTTCAGTTGTTGGCAATCAGAAGCCTATTTTCACTTTGCATCGCCGTAAATAATGTTATATTTCTAAAGATGTATGCTAGCTGGTTTTGAATCATTTTGAGATAATCTATTAATTTTACTGTCCTTTGTTGACAGGTTGACATGTACGTATTGTGAATGTAGAACTAGATCTAGTTTTGAAGTACTACTAATGTTACTTAAAATCTGAGGAAATCGTTAAGAGACCATATCTTTTTGGCCAGACTAGATATACTTATGATGTATTTGTTAAAAGACAATGAACCTCCGTTTTGCATCTTCTTGTGATGAATGAATCACTGTTAAGCATGTCCTGCTTCACTATCGAATTTTCCACTACAAGGCATAAATATTTCAGTGTCAAAACAATAAAGGTTCTTTTAATAGGCTAATGTTCATTAAATAATTGATATTTTTAAAGAGCTACAATTCTTAGATAAGTTTTCATAAAAAGTTTGGTAATTAAATAAATGTTTTATGATTGGTAGTTCCAATTAAATAAATGTTTTATGATTGGTAGTTCCAATTATTAACTGCATTTATTAACTTGTTATTGGCTTTATCCTCATGGGAGGTTAAAGTATTGAATAATCATTACCCTCCCCAGGAGAGTTGGTAAGTCACAAAACGTTCATAATAAAATCTAATCTTACCAGAGTACCAAATACCCAAGTCGGTATCAATGAATTGCATGAAATCCTAAATTCGTTACACGTAGTTAGGTTGTGAGTCAGGATTTGGCCACACAAGTTCCACATATGAACATTTGCTTAAAAGTGAAGACCCTCCGTTTTGCATATGGTGACCAGTCTTTCTAAAATTCGACCACGATAACTGAGGGACATCTGCTGGATTCACGGGTTTTAGTATTGTTGAGATATGGCTACTTCTACAGAGGTCATCGTAGACTGGCCATTCAAAATCATTCAGAAGGTTTAAATCTGAAACTGATAAATCAAGGGCTGAATATGTCCCTGTGCCATGTGGTCATTTGTACCTCCAGTGTGAAGACATAGTGTTGGGGGTCGGTCATATATAGATTTTGTTTGGTCTTGTGAAGAGTTTAAGACGATGAGATATAAACCATAACTTGAGCAAAAGGTGTAAAGTAATTCAATTACTTATTGATTCATATTTGAGCAGCCAAGAACATGGAACAATCCACGGCATATATGATCAATTCGGTCGCCTCATACGACCAGCAAGAGGGTAGTGTGGGCAGCTGTTTAATCTGCTGTCGGTTTGGTAATTTTGATAATCCTGGATCCATATACAGTGTCACTATCGACTACATGAGCATCATAGGATCTACAAAACATTTACAAGTACTTTAATTCTTCCTTATTGATTATACTAGTGAGTGAGTGAGTTAATATGTAACGTCACATCGGCAATATTGCAGCCATATGGTGACGAGAACGAGTAATTATGCTAATACAAATGAATTAATAGCACATACATTGTAAAACCCTGTCGACGAAGGTCAGTAAAACTAACTAGGATATCACAGAGTAGAATGTAAAACTAGTAAATAGACCTAAAACAATGTATCTATAGAGGACAGTACAATATAAAAATGAGCTATAGGTTGCCAACAACTGAAGGTAGATCACCATACTAAGGACCATGGGGACTTACAGTACATTTGCTTCCTGCATGGACCCTAGTTGGATTTACATCATCCTCTCAGCTGTTAGCAATTTAGACAAATCTAGCCATATAATAAAAACACACTTGTTCTACGATTAAAAACCTGGAAAACTGAAATTTACTTCAAATGTTTTTGGACTTACGTACCCTCTGAGGAGGGCAATTATTTTACGGTACTTCAACCCCCTTTGAGGGTACAGCCACTAACGATTTGAGTTACTAATTTAATCTTCCAATTTTAAAATATTTATCTATTTACAGTTCAGTTAACAAATCTAATTCCTTTAAAAATGCAATAATTAAATGAGGGCTAATATTACTAAAAAGGTCCTTCATAGTTTGTGAATTAAAATACTGATCCCTTGTGATGGAATACTCAACACAGTCAAGCAAGATATGCTTGACTGTGATTCTTTCATCACAAGGGATGCAGAACGGAGGATCCTCACCTTTCAAAAGGTATTCATGAGTATATCTCGTATGGCCAATACGACATCGCCTCATAATGGCCTCCTCAAATCTGGACTGACAACACTGACAATCTGGACAGTGGGTATAACCAACATAAGGTTTTATTGCATGTAATTTATTTACACCCTCTTGGGTGTCCCACCTCTTTTGCATCAGATCTCGGATGTATGATCTAATTGTAGCTTTATAATCAGAGTATGGGATAAGAAGTGGAGTCACGGATTTCTTGAGTGCTGCCTTGGCAGCAAGATCGGCCATTGTATTGCCAGAAATGCCTACATGGCTAGGTAACCAACAAAAGACGATGTCGTATTGGCCAATAGCAAGATTATTAAATAATTCAATTATTTCTATAAAAAGTGGATGTTTACATGACAGGTTTTTAATTGCCTGGAGGCAAGAAAGAGAATCGGAATAGATAATATACTGTTTATGTCTAGGATGTCTTTCAATATATTTAAGAGCCGTTAATATAGCGTTTGCTTCTGCTGTGAAAATAGAACTATTCTCCGGTAATCTGAAAGATATTGTTCTGGATCCAATGACAGTGGCACAAGCCACTGCACCACCATCCTTGGACGCATCCGTAAATAAAGATTTGTATGTATTATAGTTACTTTTTAATTGATTATATTCTTGTTTATATTGTAATTCATTTGTTTCTGGTTTTTTAAACCTCGTCAGTGTTAGGTCAACTTCGGGTCTAACTAACTGCCAAGGTGGAGACGAAAGTAGAAGGGAAGGAGATATATTGGCTGGCTCAATGCCGCAAGCAGACAGAAAAGGTTTCACTCTAAGTCCCAGAGGCGGAACAAGAGAAGACTTTTTATTGTATAGATCCTCATAAAGAGGATTAAAAACACAGTTATAGGCAGGGTTAGATTCATTAGAGTATAGTTTTGTTATATACTGTAAGGAGAGTTTTATATGTCGTTGAGTAAGAGATGGCTCATCAGCCTCGACGTAAAGACTGTCAATAGGAGAAGTTCTAAATGATCCAAGACATAGTCTTAGACCTTGATGGTGGATAGAATCAAGTAGTTTGAGGTTGCTTTTACAGGCTCCACCATACACGATGGAGCCGTAATCAAGTTTCGAACGGATGAGAGATCTGTATAAGTAGAGTAGGGTAGTTTGGTCTCCTCCCCACTTTGAATTGGAAACAACTTTTAACAGATCAAGTGCCTTCAGGCATTTAGTTTTAAGGGATTTAATGTGAGGTAGAAAAGTTAGATGTGAGTCGAAAATAAGACCCAAGAACTTGGCCTCCTTTACTACTTTGATGGGGGTGCCATTTAAAAATAATTCTGGATCTTTATGCGGTTTATACTTTCTGCAGAAATGCAAACAATTTGTTTTTGTTATAGACAATTTAAACCCGTTTTCAAGTGACCATTTTTCAATTTTGTTGGGACAAATTTGTAATTGCCTCTCTATTGTATGCATATTTCTACCTCTACAGGAAACATTAAAATCATCCACAAATAGTGATCCATCTACTGAATCACTTAAAACCTTAGAAAGACTATTGATTTTAATGCTGAATAAAGTCACAGATAAAATACTGCCTCGTGGAACACCCTGATCTTGATGAAGGTATTCTGAGAGGGTTGATCCCACACGTACTTGAAACTGTCTGTCATTTAAAAAATTAGATATAAATTGAGGCAAGCGACCTCTCAACCCAAAAGAATGTAAATCTTTCAAAATACCATGCTTCCAAGTAGTATCATATGCTTTTTCAAGATCAAAAAAGATTGATACTGCATGTTGTTTTTTAATGAAAGAACTTTTAGCAAATGATTCCAAACGAACCAAGTGGTCAATTGTGCTTCGGTTTTTACGAAAACCACATTGTATATCAGTAATCAGATTGTTGGTTTCCAAAAACCAAACTAAGCGATTATTTACCATTCGCTCCATGGTTTTGCAAACACAGCTAGTTAAGGAAATAGGTCGGTAATTTGATGGACCTGTATGATCCCTCCCAGGCTTTGGAAGAGGAACAACTATGGCTTTTCGCCATGATGGGGGAAAATGTTGTGTTATCCAAATATGGTCAAAAATGCCAAGTAACGTTTCGAGACATGATTCAGGCAAGTGTTTTAAGAGTTGGTAATGGATATCATCAGGTCCTGTTGCAGTATCGTAAGCCTGTGATAGCGCAGTATGAAGTTCATGTAATGAAAATACCTCATTATAATCTTCACCATTATCAGATTTAAAATTTACTGGTTTCTCCTCTTGGTGTGTTTGATAAGTCTGGTATTTTGGATGATAATCTGAGGAGAACGAATGTTTAGCCAAAGTTTCACCCAACTTGTTTGCAATATCAGATTTTTCAGTTAGTATGTTAATATCATTTTTGAGATGCTGAATACTACTGGATTTGGAACCCTTGCCTTTAATTTTTTGGATCATATTCCATACCCTTGACATAGGAGTACGGGAATTTATTTTAGAAACGTAAGTTTTCCAAGTATGACGTTTAATGTGTTTAAACGTTCGTCGAGCTTGAGCGTAACTGATTTTTACATTATTTAAGTTATGAACAGTGGGATGAAGACGAAAATATTTCTCTGCTTTCTTCCTCTTTTTCCTAGCCTGTTTGCATTCATCATTAAACCATGGTTTACGGATGTGCGGATTTACAGAGGACTTAGGAATAGTTTCATGAGCTATATGTTTTAGTTTGTCTGAGAACATTTTAATTGGATCAGGGACATCCATGAAAAGGTTTGGTTTAAGTTCCATAAGGCAGGTGGCCTGAAATAATGGCCAACTGGCCTTTGAAAAATTCCATCTTGTTACAGGCGGATCATCGGAAGAGTTACTTGCTGTAAGTACTGTAGCAAAATGGTCACTACCACAAAGATCATTATGGACTGACCATTCAAACTCATTATAAACGTTTGAATCAGTGAGTGACAGGTCTAAAGACGAATATGTTCCCGTTGCAGGATGCAAATACGTGTCAGAGCCATCATTGAATATACATAAATTATTATCAGATATAAACTCTTCAAGAACTTTCCCTTTACTGTTGGTATCAGGACTTCCCCATAATGGGTTATGTCCATTGAGATCACCCATTATGATACAGGGTTTTGGTAATTGGTCATACAAATCTTGAAGATCATTCTGATGGAGAATGGAAGAAGGGGAGATATACAAGGAACAAAGAGTAAGGGTTATATGTAAAGTAAGACGAACAGCAACAGCCTGAAGATTGGTTTTAAGAGGAACAGGGCTATGAATAGTACCATGTCTCACCAATATGGAAGATCCACCAGTGGCTTTGTCACCAGGGGGTGAAAAAGAATGATAAGAATGGTATTTACGCATTTCGAACATATCAGTATGTTTCAAGTACGTTTCTTGAAAACTAAATGTTGATGGTTTATAATCCTGTGCTAGTAATTGTACTTCATTAAAATTGGTCCTAAGTCCTCTGCAATTCCATTGGATTAAGGAATTATTCTTCATTTAATAGCAGGTGGTAGTACTGGGGACCGACTTTTCCCCTTCCGAGGCGAACTGCTTCTATTTCGCGCACGGGGATGAGGAGAGACGTCCGTGTCTTCTAAAAGTTGAAACTTGTTATAGACTTGTACAGGATCACGTGATCCCTTTTGTACTCGATCAGACAAGGACTTTTCACTGCAGGAGATATTGTTTGTGATTCAGTCAGGCAAGCTCATGTGGCATGACTCTTATCACCAGCAGAATCTGATGTACTTAAAGTATGTTTGTCAGCTTTAACCCAGGTGATATCTGTCTGACATGAAACAGACAGCACAGATTTAGCATGAGGGCGAGCAACGACAGCAGAGTATGTTATACTTGATGACTGAGGCGAGGCTGCATTTACTAAACATTTTGCCTCATGATAGGTGACATTCTTTTGAGTTTTGATTTTGATAATTTCATATTCACGTTTCCAGATTTCACATGACTTTGATGAAGACATATGGTCTCCCAGACTATTAACACATTTTGGAGAGGACAAACAGTCAGAACCTTCATGATCTTCTTCACCACATCTGTAGCATGTTGCACGATTCCTGCAAGATTGGGCACCGTGACCAAACTTTTGACACTTATAACAACGAAGTGGATTTGGAATATAGTGCTCCACTTCGATATTACAATATCCAGCTTTGATATACTTTGGATGTTTCGGTTGTGAAAAGGAAATCAAATAAGTATTTGTATTGAAAGTTTCTCCATTTTTCTTAAAAGTGAATCGTTTGACATGAGTGACTCCTTGATTTTGTAGTTCACTGGCGATTTCTGTTTCACTCATGTGGGCAAGCCAGCGGTCTCTGTCTCTCAAGATACCTTTGCTGCTGTTCAAAGACTTATGGGGAGAAATAGATACTGCAGTATTTGCAAGCTGTTTTGTACCTGTGAGGGTAGCTGATTGTTTTGCTGTTTTACACTCTATGAGGAGAAACCCAGATCTAATTTTTGTAACAGCTTGGACATCCCCAACAAGTCCATAAATTGCTTTTGATGTGGCAAATGGATTGAGTTTTAGAGGTTCACCGTCAGTAGAAGAAACAACCAAAAATCTACTCCATGTATCCGGTAATCTGTTTGTAGCACTGTCCTCGTCCGAGGACAAACACTCATCTAGTGCTCGTTTATGTTTTTTGGGTTGAGCCATGGTTAATAATAGAAAGTTCACCATCCCAGCTCCCCACCCTCCACCGAGTATCACATGGACAATGCTATATACCAGTGGCTCTCCGACTGGCAGCACCAAGGATACTGGAATGGTATACTCCAGCAGAAGACTAATTCAAAATTAATCGATCCACCAGATTGGCCCATGAGCCACCGCCTTCTGGTCATAAGACTCTAGGCAAACTTCATAACATCAGTTTTCAAATCTAAAAGTTTTATATGAATGAAAAAGCCAAGGCCAAAATTGAAACAGTACAAAATCAAATCTGTGCAATTACATAAATAATCCACGCACAGGGCTTGGCATGACCAGCCAATTGGTCGAACCGGGCCCATTCGACCACCCGTCTAGGCGAAGTCAGGGCCAAAGTGGTGTATTGAGCAACAGGAACACGGTTACAGGTCCCTATTGCCCTCAACCACCAGGATCTCCTCCTCCACCGACACAGGGCCGCAACCCACGGCAAACGGGTTGGTGGACCAAATATCCCCCCGGGTCCACTACGGGGGTGTCGGCGAGCTCTTAGCGTTACCCAGCACCCACCACGAGGAGGTGGCTCGCCACGGGTGCCTATTGATTATACTAAGTTAGAAGCCCATCCTTAACATGCTTCAGTCTCTCCTCTATACGATACATTGACTGCCCATACCATTCTCCGTATGCTTCTTTCTCAACATATATGTATGTTGTAAATCCATCGTCTAACCTTTTATCAATATGGCACAAACAATGCTCAAGGCCTCCCCACTTGCTTCATTCATTGTTCCTTATTATGTTTTATTCATTTTACTGCCTTCCTTATGCTTTATTCACTGTTCCAACACTCTTACTTATGTTCTATCCGTTGTTCTTTCACTCTCCCTCACGCTTTATTCATTTTCCCCACACTACTCCTGATACTTCTTTCACTGTTCCCACGCTCCTGATGCTTTATTCACTGTTCCCACACTCTCCCTTATGTATAATGCAGTGTTCCGACGCTCTTCCGTGTGCTTTATTCAATTTTCCTACACTCTCCCTTATGTATTATTCTGTGTTCTCTTCCTTAGGCTTTAATCGCTGTTCCTACCCTCCACTTATGCTTTATTCATTGATCTCACACTCTCTATTATGCTTTCTTCGCTGTTCCCACGCTGTCCTTAATGCTTCATCCACTGATCCTACACTTTCCCCCTATGCTTTATTCAATGTTCCCACGTTCTTCCTCGTGCTTTTACTCATTGTTCCTACCCTTCCCTTATACTTTATTCATTGTTGTCATCCTCTCCCTAACCTTTTATCCTCTCTTCTCACCCTTATGATTTATTTACACTCCCCACACTGCTCCTGATGCTCATCCATTGTCCCCCCCACTGTCCCTTTATCCTGTATCCACTGTTCCTATAGGCACCCGTGGCGAGCCACCTCCTCGTGGTGGGTGCTGGGTAACGCTAAGAGCTCGCCAACACCCCGGTAGTGGACCCGGGGGAATATTTGGTCCACCAACCCGTTTGCCGTGGGTTGCGGCCCTGTGTCGGTGGAGGACGGGAGTCTGGGGGTTGAGGGCACTGGGGGCCTGTAACCGCGTTCCCTTTGCTCAACACACCCCTTCGACCCTTACTTCACCTAGACGGGAGGTTGAATGGGCCCGGTTTAACCAATCGGCTGGTCACGCCAAGCCCTGTGCAATGTACGTTGGTTTGCACACTTTTGATTGATATAAATTGGTATTTTCTGGACTTGGTTAAAATTGTATACAACTTCATCACTTGTTTACTGTAAGCAAATACAAAATTACTTGCCTAGAGTTTACTTTGCCAGAAGGCGGTGGCTCATGGGCCAATCTGGTAGAAAATCGTCTTGATGATTCTACTTGAGTATACCCTCCTGGTATCCCTGGTGTCACCTGTCGGAGACCCACAGGTATATGACATCGTCCTTGTTGACACTCCGTGGTGGGTGGGGAGCTAGGAGGATGAATCATACATGAATACACCATGGCACCCCCACTAAAGAAACGTTCTTATGAATCCAATGATTCGTTTTCTTCGGAGGATGAGACTCCTGAAATTGTCACAAACCCGAATAACTGGCCTCTTTTCCTAGTTATGTCAGCACCAGATGGTGGAGCTCTTAAGCTCAATCCTTTTACTGTGGCCAAAGGCATCGAAGGTTTAGCAGGTGATGTCAAGGAAATAAAAAAACTAAGATCTGGTTCACTGCTCATTGAATGTCGAAAGCTGACCCAATCGCAGATTCTGCAATCATCTAAAGTCTTAGCGAATGTTCCTGTTGTGGTGTCCCCTCACAGGACATTGAATAGCAGTAAAGGTATCGTCCGTGACGTTGGACGTTGCCTTTCAGACATGAGCGAACATGAGATTGTGACAGAATTGCACTCACAAGGCGTTACACATGTCAAACGCTTCACTGCCAAAAACAACAACGAAACCTTCCAAACAAACACATATTTGTTCACCTTTTGTCTGCCTAAACACCCACAATCACTAAAAGCGGGGTACTGCAACTTGAAAGTTGACACATTTATTCCAAATCCTTTGAGGTGTTATACCTGCCAAAAATATGGTCATGGTTCAAAATCTTGCCACAATCAAGCTGTATGTCACAGATGTGCTGGAAAGTGTGAAGATGGTACCCTTTGTGACAAAAGTCCTTCTTGTGTTAACTGTTCTGGCCACCGTCCATCTTCCTCCAAAGAGTGTCCTACTTGGAAGCTTCAGTATAAAATTTCACAAATAAAGCATCAGCAAAACGTGTCATTTTCAGAGGCAAAAAAACTTGTTCTTTCACAAGAACAATCAGGCTCAACGTACTCAAACGCAGTTGCTGCATCTATTCAGACCACTAAGCAAAAACCTATTACATATAATTCTGTAGGTTGCCAGACAGACTACACATGGGCAAGGACTTCTGCTCCAGCCTTGCTATCTGCTTATGTCCAGTCAAGGTCTTCACAAGTGACCTGTAGTTCACAAACCATTGATTCATCCAAAGACATTCTTAAATCGCAGACATCAACTGACATAGATACATCTCAGAAACGATCAAGTAACCCAGAACCAAATGTTCAACCAGCCTCAAAACACAAGTCAAAACAAAACAGTGACATTTTCAAAAAGACTCAAAGTGGAAGAACCTCGAAAGGGGCGAATAATCATATCCAAATTTTTAACAAGTTTGGATCTCTTGATGACATGGATGTGTCCGAGCAAATCCATGGCAGGACTCATAGCTTGTCACCATCACGAAAGGTGAGGGGTAGATCTCCTGTTTATCCTCCGAAAAAGTAATGTCTTCACCTATACTACAGTGGAACTGTAGAGGACTTAAGAACAACTTAAATGATTTACAATTATTAATCCAAGATTATAAACCGTCAGCTCTCTCCATACAAGAAACCTATCTGAAACAGACAGACAATTTTGACCTACGTCAATTCAATGCGTATCACTATTTTTCTCCGCCTGGTGATAGAGCTACTGGTGGAGCTTCGATCCTGGTGCGACAAAATGTTATCCATAGCCAAGTTAGACTCACAACAAATCTCCAAGCCGTTGCAGTGCGACTTACGTTGCACGTTGCATTCACATTGTGCTCTTTATACATTTCTCCATCATCAGCGGTTCAACTGAGTGATCTGCAGGCTCTTTATGATGAACTACCTAAACCGTGTTTAATCATGGGCGATATAAATGGCCACAATCCACTCTGGGGTGGCATAAATACAAACACTAAATGTAAATTACTGGAGGAATTTATTTCAAACAACGATTTATGCATTTATAACGACGGTTCAAACACGTATCTTCATCCTGGCACAGGAAGTTATTCAGCTCTTGATTTGTCACTTACAGACTCTAACTTATTGAGTGAATTTGAATGGTCTGTCCACGATGACCTCTGTGGAAGTGATCATTTCCCAACATTGCTAAAACCTGTGAATCCATCTGATGTTCCTCCATCGTCACGATGGAATTTTAATAAGGCTAACTGGACTTTATATGAAATTCTCTGTCGTGAGAAACTTAAACCTGAACTTTTTCATAATATTCCCGATGCCATAAAATGTTTTTCAGATAAACTAAATAATATAGCTGACGAGTGTATTCCTAAGTCCTCTGCTATTCCTCATATCCGAAAACCATGGTTTAACGATGATTGCAAACAGGCTAGAAAGGCAAGGAAGAAAGCTGAGCATTATTTCCGTCGCCATCCTATGGTCCACAACTTAAACAAATGTAAAATTTTAAATGCGAAAGCAAGGCGTACTTTCAAGCAAAGTAAACGCCACTCGTGGCGAAATTATGTATCAAAAATTAATTCGCGTACGCCAATATCAAAAGTATGGAATATGATACAGAAAATCAAAGGTAAGGGTTCTAGATCTAGCATCCACCATCTAAAAGATGGGAACCAGTTACTAACTGATAAAGAAGATATTGCAAATAAACTTGGTGAGACTTTGGCCAAACATTCTTCCTCATCTAATTATGTTCCAGAATTTCAAAAATATCAAAAACAGCAAGAAAAGAAATCAATTAATTTTAATTCAGATAATGGGGAAGACTACAATGAAACCTTTTCGATCCATGAGCTTCATACTGCTCTACATCAGGCTCACAATACTGCTCCTGGGGCTGATAGCATACCTTATCAACTCCTGAGGCACTTACCTGAGTCCTGTTTGGAGACACTCTTGCATATTTTTGATGATATTTGGACATCTGGTAACTTTCCTTCATCCTGGCGTGATGCTATAATTGTTCCCATCCCGAAACCTGGACGTGATCATACAGACCCTTCCAATTATAGGCCCATTTCACTAACTAGCTGCGTTTGCAAGACCATGGAACGCATGATCAATAATCGACTTGTTTGGTACTTGGAAACCAATAACCTTATAACCGATATACAATGTGGTTTCCGTAAAAACAGAAGTACTATCGATCATTTAGTGCGTTTAGAATCTTTTGTGAAGAATTAACAACATGCAGTGTCGATCTTTTTCGATTTAGAAAAAACGTACGACACAACATGGAAACATGGAATTTTAAAAGATTTACGTGACTTTGGATTACGAGGCCGTTTGCCGCAATTTATATCCAACTTTTTAAATGACAGGTCCGAGTGGGTTCTACCCTGTCTGATCATTACCTTCAAGATCAGGATGTCCCGCAAGGCAGTATTTTGTCTGTCACATTGTTTAGTATCAAGGTCAACAGTTTATCAAAGGTTTTAAGCGATTCAATTGATGGATCACTTTTTGTGGATGATTTTAATATTTCTTGTCGTGGTAAGAATATGCATACTATTGAACGACAACTGCAGTTGTGTTTAAACAAAATACATAAATGGTGTCTTGAAAACGGCTTTAAATTTTCTAAATCCAAAACTAATTGTATACATTTCTGCCGTAAATACAAACCGCATAAAAACCCAGAACTATCTCTAAATGGTACACCCATCAAGGTTGTAAAGGAGGCCAAGTTCTTAGGTGTTATTTTCGACTCACATTTAACCTTTCTGCCACATATCAAATCCCTTAAAGCTAAATGCCTGAAGGCACTTGATCTGTTAAAAGTGGTTTCCAACACAAAGTGGGGAGGGGACCAAACTACACTCTTGCACTTATACCGCTCACTAATCCCTTCAAAACTTGATTATGGCTCCATTGTATATGGTGGGGCTTGCAAAAGCAACCTACAATTATTAGATTCTGTCCACCATCAAGGTCTAAGACTTTGTCTTGGGTCTTTCAGAACTTCTCCTGTTGACAGTCTCTACGTCGAGGCAGATGAACCATCTCTTACACAACGACGAACAAAGTTAGCATTACAATATATTACAAAACTATACTCGAACGAATCTAACCCTGCACATAACTGTGTCTTCAATCCTCTCTATGAGGATCTGTACAACAAAAAGTGTTCTCTTGTTCCGCCTCTAGGACTCAGAATTAAGCCATTTATATCTGCTGCTGGCATTGACCTGGAAAATATAGCTCCTTCACGACTCCTTTCTTCTCCTCCTTGGCAATTGGTTAGGCCACAAGTTGACCTAACATTAACTACTTTAAAAAAACAAACGAATGAATTACAATATAAACAAGTATATAATCAATTAAAGAATAAATATAGCAATTACAAATCCTTATTTACAGATGGGTCCAAGGATAGTGGTACGGTGGCATGTGCCGCTGTCATTGGATCCAGAATAATATCTTCTAGATTACCAGATAACAGTTCTATTTTCACAGCTGAAGCTAACGCCATACTAACGGCTCTTAAATATATTGAAAAACAACATAAACATAAACAGTATATACTCTTTTCAGACTCTCTTTCTTGCCTTCAGGCTACTACAAATATTTCTGGTAAGCATCCACTTTTAATTGAAATTATTGAATTGTATAATGATCTTGCCACTGGACAATACGACATCGTCTTTTGTTGGTTACCCAGCCACGTAGGCATTTCTGGGAATACGATGGCCGATCTTGCTGCCAAGGCAGCACTCACCAAATCTGTGACACCACTTCATAGTCCATACTCAGATTTTAAACCTACTATTAGATCTTATATACGTGATCTGATGCAGAAGAAGTGGGACACCCAAGTAGGTGTAAATAAATTACATGCAATAAAACCTTACATTGGCTACACCTACTTGGGTTGTCAGTCCAGACTTGAAGAGGTCATTATGCGACGATGTCGTATTGGCCACACCAGATATACACATGAATACCTGTTGAAAGGTGAGGATCCTCCGTTCTGTATCCCCTGTGATGAAAGAATCACAGTCAAGCACATTTTGCTTGACTGTGTTGAATATTCCATCACAAGGGATACCTATTTTCAATCACGAACTCTGAAGGATCTTTTTAGTAATGTAAGTTCTCATTTAATCATTGCATTTTTAAAAGAATTAGATTTGTTGAACGACTTGTAAATAGTTCAATATTTTATTAGTGGTACTCTAGATCAGTAACTAAGATTGTTAGTGGCTGTACCCTCAAAGGGGGTTGAAGTATTGTAAAATTATTGTCCTCCTGAGAGGGTACGTAAGTCCCAAAACATTCTATGTAAATTTAGTACGGCCAAACCTTTAATCGTAGTATCTTTGTTGTTTTAATAATGGCTAATTTTCATTATAATCGCCAATGGCTGAAGGGATGGTGTTAATCCAGCTAGGGTCCATGCAGGTAGCAAAAGTACTGTAAGTCCCCATGGACCCTATTATGGTGATCTACCTTCGGTTGTTGGCGGTCTCTAGCCCGTGTTTTATATCGTATTGTCCTCTTTAATTACACTATTTTAGCTTTCAATGCTAGCTTTATGTTCATATCTGTGATAGCATAGTATTTTTACTGTCCTTCGATGACAGGTTTTTACGTTTTCAATTTATATTTTAAAACTGACATGAATTAAATTAAATTGTTCTCGTCACGATGTGGCTGTAATATTGCCGATGTGACGGTAAATTTTAACTCACTCACTCACTCACTGTTCCTATACTTTTCCTAATCATATATTCACTGTTGCCACACTCTCCTTTTTGTTTTATCCACCGTTGCTACTCTTCTTCTTTATTCACTGTTCAAAAATCTCCCTTATCTCCCAATCTCTCCCTTACGCTTTTTTTCACACTGTCCCCGAACTGCCCTTTATGGTCGTTCATTGTTAACCCCGTTGATCTTTATCCACTTTCCCCCGCTATCTTATGCTTTATTTGCTGTTCCCACTGTGATCCTTAAGCTTTATTCACTTTACCCAGATTCTCCCTTACGCTTTATTCACCATTCCCATACTCTCCCTTATGCTTTATTCATTGTTCCCACTTCCCCATTCTTTACTCGCTGTTGCCAATCTCCATTATGCTTTATTCACGGTTCGCACAATGTCTCTTATGCTTTAATCATTGTTTCCACGTTATGCGTTATGCTTTATTCTGTTTCCACACTTTCCATTATGTTTTATTCACCTTTTCCACACTCTCCCTTATGTGTTATTCACTGTTCCCACATTCCTCCTTATGATTTATTCTCTCTTCCTACCATCACCTTATACTTTATCCACTGTTTCATCAGGTATTCATCCTCATGCTTGCATCACTGTCCACTCCTCCTCATACCATACTCATTGCGTCAGTCCTGAGGCCCCGCTGACCACCTCCACCTTACCACTACATCCCACCACCTCGTTAATATCACTAACCCTCCTCAACATATTGCACTTTGCCCTACCATTATCAAAAACATTTATACATTGTCACGCTACGTGTTTATTGATGGCAGTGAAAAAACGAGCTTAGTTTATATTTATAACTTTTGTTACAGCCATAACTGTCTTTTGTTTCCGCAAATAAGGGTTTTCAACGAGGTGTCGTTTTTATAGTGTTTATGTTAATTGCTTCTTATGGTACAGTATTATACCTTTTATATCATAATAGGCTCTTATCTGCCAATGTTGATGGGTTTTTATATCATTTATTCCTGAAAGAATTGTAACATAACTTCCAGTCCCATTTTGAACCTTTTCATGGTAATTGTTTACACCTCACTTCATATCTGATGACTCTTCAGTGCTTGCTTTAAATATTGCAAAGCGAACAGAATATCTTATTTTTGAATTGTTCCTTTTGTGAGCATATGATTGAGCTGTAGTAACAATATCGGCATTTCAGCCATGTCGTTACTTGAGTTACATGGAAATAAGATTTACAACTTTAAAGTCAACAAAAGAGAATGTTCAAATTGTGCTTAGTGGTCACCATTTGGAGCAGGCCTCTTTTTACGATGGGGTACTTTGACATGGTACAGGTTAAGGTCACCTCCAGGTAATAAGCTTTTGTGTTCACCCCGAGCACTGATCCTGACTCCTTCTGCCCATTGCGGTGCTAACACCAGGTCCTGGAGAGTCTGTTGGTGACACTGTCCTGTCTAAGCTCTCCATATTACAGTCCCACAAATATTCTGCTGAGTTCAAATCGAGGGTCACACGATGTTGTAGATGCATCGCTGGGTCGTTTGGTTGCCCTGACAATGGATAAGCCCATATCACAAATGTGCCATTGCTAATCCGTATGCTTCCGCGATTCAGTTTGATGTACCCTCGACGCCGTTACAAAAACCATCCTCCGTCCTGGTGATGCAGCATAAATCTCGACTTATGTTTTAAAATATTTCAGTGTGAAGACTGTAAAGAGTCCTCTTACCACTGTTAATGTTCATTCACTTAGTGGTTTGTTTGTTTTAAAAAATGCATTATTTGATGAAGTTTGACTAATATGTTATATATAAAATGTGTTTTAATGACTGGTAATTTCATTGGTAATTTTGGATTGTTAGTAGCCGTGCCCACAAGGGGGTTAAATATTGTAAAACTATTGTCCTCCTGAGATGGTACGAAACATATGAAGTAAATTTCAACTTACCAGATTATTTAAACGTATTATTTTTGTAAATTTGTTTTATGGGTATGTTCGACTACAATCGCCATCGGCTGAAGGGATGATATAAATCCAGCTTGGGTCCATGCAGGTAGCAAAAGTACTGTAAGTCCCAGTGGGCCCTAGTGTGGTGATATACCCTCAGCTGTTGGCGATCAGTAGCCCATGTTTACATTGTTTTGTCCAAAAGCAGTTTTCCGCTTTCCAAGATATTTGCTACCTATCTTTAACTCATTTTAGGATAATCTAGTTATTTAACTGTCCTTCGTTGACAGGGTTTTAGATACTGCATTTATGTTTTATGAATTTAGAACCAATTTGCCTCACAGTATGGCTGAAATATTGCCGATATGCCTTAAAATCTTAACTCACTCGTCACTTAACCAGACGCGGTTCTATTGCTGCTGAGGTCACATTTCCTGTAAACTGCACCAGTGAAGCTGCTTTTGATGAGTTGTCAAGATAAATCCATAGACTTCTACATGAAAGCTTGCCCTAGCTAGTGGTTTCCGCTCTGTCTGTACTGATGTTAGTCTTATGCCCGACATGGTTCTATCCTGCATGAACCGGGAATCCTTAAATTTATGCTCCGGGCATAAATACGGAACGTCACTGTTTAAGGCCAGGGCTTAAATTGGAAAATGCATATTTTTTTAATAAAAAAGAAAAGAAGAGAATAAAAATTTAATAAGGTAAAATCAAAACTGAGAATTATGGAAATGTTTACTCAAGTGAATAAATGAGAACGTGAATGATAAAGCTGACAGTCTACTCACTGCAAAACACGAACTGTTATGAGAGGACTGACTGACATCTAAGACAATGAAACAGAATGAACAAACTGAACATCATAGGAACATGATAGGAACTATGGTTTCTTTTTCATTCACTCTCCTTCCAGAGAAAGGCCAATGTTCCAGCAAACCAGATATGGTACATTCTTACGGTTAAGAATTTACCGTGACAAACAATGTACGAAATCCCTTGTGAACCAACAAAACAGAACAAAGACAAGTTTATAACATTCAGATATTACATTATTTAGCAACGAGAGAACAAGTTATACAAAGCAACAAGTCGGTTTCACAATACAGATTCCAAATACAATACAAATGCGACAAAATCTAAGGCAATGGGTCACAAAATACATAGTATAGCCAACTCAACAAAGTCTTAGTGTGGAGGAGAAACAGTTGTGCAGAATGCAACACTGTGACCGGTCTGACGGCGGCTATGGAGATGAAGCTTTGGCAGAGGCAGAAAGATATTAACTCCAGCGAATGAATGTGAATCTCTGTCGCCCACAACACAGCAACTAGCCTTTATATATACATATTCATTAATTTCCCGAACGTTCGTTCATATACGATCATCGCCAACACTGTAGAATGCCCCAGAATAACCTCCCGGTAGTAATCAAACAGGAAGCCGAGGACAGATAATTCCCGGAAAAACCTTGCTGCCAGAATCCTAAAAATGCGGATCATCTATTATACGAAATGTGACCCATCATAATTATTATTCAAAACACTAAACGCTGTGACCAAATAATAATTATTACTTAATTAATAGCAAAATATACAGAAAATACACACTCATAACAATATACACTTCTCCGATGGCATCTCCATTACAGAGAAAAAAAAAACCCAGATAAATCTATTCTGTTGCAATACAGGCCTGTTTTCTGGGGTTATAAATTCCATTTCATTCTTTCTTATGTTTTAATGTAACTACTCATTTGATTGATAAGCTACGAAACCTGCACATAGCATACATCTGTCTAAACTTAAAAGCTACCAGTCATAAACATTTATCTGTATACACAATTTTGATCATAATTAATTTTATCTAACAGTTTTAGTTCATTTATTTTAAAATCAATTATGTAACTATACTTAATCCTATTAAAAAAGATTGTTTATTGTTTTGACACTGACATTGTTATCTATTGTGATGAAAAAATCGATACAGAGATGGAAATCGGATAATCTTCACGTTCACGACATCGTCATGATGACGTCATCAAATCTGGACTCACAACTTAAGTACGTGTCACCAATATAAATTTCATCTAATTTATTAGTATGAGTTTCGGTGTCCCACCTCATGGACATGAGATCTAAATGTTGCTTTGTATTCAGACTATGCAATAAAAAGTATTATCTTCACGATCAGACATTGTGCTGTCAGAAATGCCACCGTGACTGGGTAACAAATAGAGAACAATGTCGCATTGAAAAGTAGCAAGATAATTATATAATTCAACGATTTGAAATGAGTGTGTGAATGAGTGAGAAAAACGTTAACGTCACGACGGCAATATTTGAGTCATGTAGTGACACACATAATGAAGATAAGTTATTAAGAAGTCAGTCGTCAAAAGACTTAAAATAACTAGAGTAAGAAAGATAGTGTCTAAACTAGCATAGAAATCTAAAACTATGAACTATTTCATTTACGGAGACAATACAATATATAAGACATATAGACAGACAGACATTTCATTTCAGTAATGTGGGCCATTAGCCCATAACAAAACACAATGCAAATATAAAGAATGCATACATGCTGGATGTAGAATAACAATTGAAATACAAATAGTTATGGTAGTGGGCACAGGTCTTAGTTTAAATATAGCGGAGAGGAATGCAGTAAATGTTTTCAATTAATGTTTGTTGTTACAGGTAATTAAACGCACAATGGTTTCAGTTGTAGAAGGCAGGGTCTGGTGGGTTGTGAAACACTTATTTCTCATTTCAGAATATTTGCCACAGATACCTAGACCATGTAGCTCATCTTCAACGTAGTTTACACCAACAGAGTGGCAGTAACGGCAGAGACGTGTACACTGCTAATCTAAACTTTCTTCAGGGAACTATAACTTTCCAATGATATGGAAGGAGGTCACCGGACAAGTAGTGTTCAACTTTATGTAAAGATTTAAATTGTGAATACTTACACTTAGGTGTAGAGTCGAGCGGATCACCAACATTGAAGGAAACAGTCGTAAATTCGCTCCTTAAACATAGATATAGGTGTTTTAATGCAGCTTATTCCTTGTGAGATCCATACCATTTGTCTTTTGTGTGCAGCCCGAGTAGATACTGTATAACCGTCAAGAGATTTGAGCATTTGTTAGTCCTGATCAGAAAGTCTATGGTTTTGTAGCTGCAACAGTCTGCACCAGTACATTATTGATCTAGATACAGTATGGTTCAAAATTATTGAGAATAGCTAAAGCATTTCATATTATTAAACGAGAACAAATCAGATAAAATTGAATGTATTGTGAAAGTGAACTGACCTTTTCATGTTGTGTAGGTAACAATTTAATATTTTATCAAGTCTCCTTCAGCTTCACGGCACAGTCTAAGACGGGTAGGCATACTTCCTATCAGAGAGGTTAGTGTCTCGTGAGTTATGCTGTCCCAGTATCGGACCACTTCTCTCTTCATGTCTTCAATTTTTGTCAACCCCTTTTGATTCACACATTCCTTCATCATCCCCCAAATGTTCTCAATGGGATTTAAGTCAGGACTATATGCAGGAAATAGTAATGCAGTCACATTTTTCTCCTGAAACCACTGCTTGGCATGTTTTGCGGTGTGTTTAGGATCATTATCTTGCTGCAAAATCCAGTCATTTCCATAAAACACATGTGCACTTGGAAGGAGAAAAATATCTAATATGTTAGTGTAGCGTTGACTTGTCAGATTTCCCTCAAACACGCACAGCGGGGTCGTTCCTAATAAGGATATCCCTCCCCATACATGAAACTTTGGGCTGTATTTAGGTCGTCGATACAACGGTGCTGATGCAGACTTTGTCCATATTTTCACATTATTGGGATATACCCATATTGAGCTTTCATCAGTAAAAATCACATTTTCCCAGTCAAAGTTTTCATGTGCCAAACACCACTCAACACGCCTGTCTTTATGTTCTTGTTTCATGAGAGGAGAAGGAATTCCAGTCTTTTTCTCCAATCCAAGATCAATCAAATTTCTTCTAACTGTAGATTTTGATACAACTGTTGATTCCCTTTCTATCATTTCATACCTGATGTTGGAGATGCTTGCCCTTTGCTTTTTAGACGCTAAAATTCCCAGCCGGACGCGATCTGAGAAGTCCAATTTTCTGGGTCTCCCTGCTCCTTTCTGGTGCCCAAAATCCTTTCCCTCTTTAAAATTCTTCCTAATCCTATACACAGTAGAAAGAGGAGTTCGTGTTCTCTCTGCCAATGCATTTACATCATCAATTCCTTGATTACACAACTCAAAAGTCAACCTTCTTTTATCTTCAGCAGACATTGTTGACAGTGCTGAGGAAAATGACGTCTGCTACAAATTCAGGGGAGGTAACTCTAATTGTACTATACTCAGTAGGCCAAGATGAGTTACCTCCCTTATACCATTACTTAGTTTTAAGTATCGGTGAATCAGTTGAGGTGTTAGGATAGCTCAAAGTAAGAAGACAAAATTCTCAATAATTATGAACCAGACTATATATAGTGGCATTGGAGTAACAAGTCTGCCACACTCTCCAAGCACCATGCTATTGTTGGTATGCATGCTGACTTTGAGAAATGTCTTACAAAACTTAAAATGTACCGTTTCAATAAGTGGTTCTCCACATATCTGATCCAAACCACACAAGAGGTGGTGTAGTCATGGAGTCAAATACACTATGAATATTCTGTGATTGATACATCCAAAATCTTCTTTGTAATTATAGATGGAGAATATAGCTTTACTTGCTTGAGCTACTAAGCAGCATTTCAAATTAGTCGATGACAGTTTTGGAGTGAACACAACCGAAAGATATCTGTACTTTTTCACAACTTCTATTTGAGAATGAAGGTTTTTTTTATGGATATAAACTTCTTTCTTACGAGAACACAACGTTACGGAGTTAATGCTTGCTCCTTCATCAGGTGAATGAGAATGGGGTACAGAGCTATATTTATATGTGCAGATAAACAATAACAAAGTAACAAGTGGAATGAATTTACGAAAGCTGGAGGCCAGTATAAACAAGCACTGATAGGAAGCCGACAGTTGTGATAACAATGTTGGAAGCCAATGGTAATTACATTACACATGATAGGATTATGTATACATAACACAGATTGGGGATTAAGGACGATGTACATGATTGGGGATTAAGAATGGAAGCCAGTGGTGATTACATTACACAGGATTGGAGATTAAGGATGATGTACACGATTTACATGTTCATTATTAGGGATGAAGGATGATGATGTACAAACACAAGTTGATTATACATAGCCAATCTAAATGCCCTTCAAACACTTGAACTTCTATTTGTTCACCATTTAAAAGCATTTTCTCATAAGAAGGGAGAAAACCATCAATAATTTTAGTTTTGTGTCTGATACAGTTGATACATCATCAGCAAATAATGGAGAAAATACATCAGGAATATGAGTTGATATAAAGACACCTCTTCCACCATCTTCCCTCAGCATTTGAGCAATTGTGCGTATGAAAATAATAAACATTTGCGGACTCAAAGTGTGTATTTGGCGGGTTCCAATATAACATTTGAAATAGGGTGATAACGACAAATCAGTTCCTTCACAAGCGCACAGTATAGATTACATGTAGATAATAAAGTTAAGAAAAGGGAACATTTCTTATCAACATCTCTAAAAGGAGCTTGTGATTGACATAGTTGAATGTCTTGGAATAGTCCATAAAACGGTAAGAAAACTTTCCAGTTTTCTTTGACAGATATTGAGTGGCCACAGCTTGAAGGGTGAGAATATGGTGTATTGTTGACTAATCTGTCTGTAATTGTTCCGGTGTTATCAAACGATTGCTTCAATCTATTATCAGCTATTAAGGCTAGAACCTTGCATAAGGAGTTGATCAATGAAATACCCCAAGTAGTTATTTGGATTTGTTTTCGAAGCAGGTTAATGTCTCCAACAACTGAAGGCAAATCACTACACCAGTGCCCATGGGGGCTCACAGAGCTTTTACTCCCTGTATGGCGATGGATTTACACCATGTCTTATCACTGGCAATTGTAGGACCATTTATTGATATCAATCAATCTTTTATTCAGTACTCAAAGGCCACAGGCCTAGAGTACAATATAAAGTACAGTATATAGAATCATTATATATTCAGTATTATGTGCTATTATGTTTTCCTACTACATATTTGTGACGTTCGGACGATGGTCGGTGGAAATTATTCTTTCCTAAGTTAGCGTGATATATAAAGATAGCAACATTCTGGATTATATCAGGATTCTTGCAGTGTAGTAAGGAGCAAAATTTATCTATAGATGGATGGACATAATAAAATTCTTTAAGGTACGTTTTTCGTAGGGTATCATACAATGGACAAATGAGCAAAATATGATGTTCGTTTTCTAATATATTAATATTGCACGATTGACACAATCTGTCTTCTCTCTTTATGTTCATTGACCTGCCTTTTTCGCTCCACAGCGAAAACGTGCTAAACTTACTCTATTTTTTAATCGTAACACATGAGAGATAATGCACGGTATAAATGTATGGCTTAAAGGATGCATAATGATCACATTTCGTAGAAGTCGAAAGTTTCTGAAGGCGGTTCTGTTGGTATATATCTTTCAGTCTCTGTGTAAATAGCCTAATCAACATTGAGGGAGTCTCAAAGTATTGCTCATGGCACATATGACTAAAACCTGTTGTAAATAAAAGATATTACCTTCGTAACCCATTTTGTGTGTCCATTTCTGTCATATAAAAACATTATTTCATAACATTTTCTTGGTAAACGATAAGACGACGATAAGTCTTAGCCAATAATTGATTACTTTAATTTGCGAATTTATAATAAGGGGAAACCTACCACACTCACCATAAATCATTACACTAGGTGTGCTCCTCTTTACCCCAAGAAACTTTTTGCAGGCAAATACATGAACTCTTTCTAGTTGCTCAAAGTACTGCGATCCACAATTTTCTGCCCCGTATAATAGAATCGGACTTTAACATAAAATATTCTGAAGGAGGATGCTAAGTTTAAATCTCTAAGTATTTTTAAGTTTTTCAATATGCCTAATAACACCTTTTGTGCTGGAATAGATGCGTACTTAGCATGGGTTGACCAAGAAAGATGATTAGTGAAATATATACCTGGATATTTGTATGAAGTTGTTGATTCAATCTGTTTGCCTTTATACTATTTTTCGCGTCGAGACAATTTACCTCCTTTCTTGAAAACAATTACTTTTGTTTTACTCATTTTCACATTCATCTTAAACTGTTCGCAATAACTTTCTAATTCACCGATTTGCTTCTGGAGACCAACAGTTGTACTTGAAATAAGAGCAATGTCATCTGCAAACAATAGAAGAAAAAGTTGAAACACATCTGGGTGTAGCTGGATAGCATTTCCACAATTATTTTCAAGTTGAATTGCTAATTCATTGACAAAGAAGGAGAATAAAAATGGACTGAGTACACAGCCTTGTCTAACGCCGATTTGTACATCAAAAGCGTCTGATAGTGCATTTGTATTTCTAACACAAGCTTTCACATTCTCATAAATACTGCTTAATAAGTTTGTTATTTTACTACTTAGGCCACCTGCTTTGAATAAATCCCACAGTTTATGTCTTTGTACAGAATCAAAAGCTTTAGAGAAATCAGCAAATAGTGCGTAGGCCTTACCTCCTTGGATATTAAGATATCTTAGTACAACACTCTGCAGTATAAACATGTTATCAATAGTATTATATCCCTGTCTAAAGCCTCCTTGTGATTCATTTATTTTATCGATTGTTTGTCCCCCCAAAATCAATCTTGCATTAATAATCGAATAATAATCCACATTATTCAAATCTCCTTGTTTATGTAAGTCCGACTGATCATGTTCGAGGAAAAATACCTCTCTCCAATATTAAATTGAACACAAGCTCAAGATATGGTAAAATCAAATCAGCAGAATACATGAAGAACTCAGGAATTGTCTTATCTATGCCTTGTGATTTATTGAGTTAGAGGTTATCTATGCTATTTATTATTTCTTCTCTCGATATTGGAGAATCAAGAATCTCTTGCATAAGTTCATGATTTGGATCTGGAACAAAATGTGATGAGTTGTTACGATTGTGATAATCGTTACTGTACTCACCATCGACTGCAAACAATGTTTTAAAATGTTCAAACCAGTCGCTGGTTTAGGTATTATTTTCCCCCGTATTTCTATTATTCAGACATTTTAGTTCGCAACAAAACCTTTCAGAGTTGTCGATGCTTTTTCAGTGCGTTTCCTTTTTTACAAACAGCGTTATATCTGTTTCTTAAAATATTATGCTGATTTAATGCTTGTTTATTCTTTCGTTTTCGGAAATTGTTCAATACTCTACAACGATCGGCCTTAAGCTTTTCGTATTCATAATCATGCCATTTATTAACATCATGTTTCACGCCACTGTAGCCAGTTTTCATGTTTGATGCAGCGAGACAAAGCGCCTCTACAATAAAGTCGATACTAGTATTGATACAAGTATAGGCGCTGTCCACAGATTTATCTAATATTTCCTGTACTGGATCTGATCAAATATTCTGCCGGAACGTTCCTAATTTGTCATTGTCCCAAACAAACTTGAAGCTGTTGATGCAATCAGTCTTACCCATTGAAGGCTCGGGAACATGAAGCGCTCGTAATTTAAGAGTGAATGGGAGATGTGATGATTCTTAACGAGATGATATCGAGAAGTCTGTTACATAGTCAAATAAAGGTGAGGATGCAATAACATATTGTGTTGTATTTGTAATCAGCATTGTGAAATTGACTTATGACCTTGTACACCTTGCTCTCTTTGCATAATAATACATAATTTGAACGTTTATGACTTGTCTTTGTTCTGTTGTGCTGGATCACATGGGGATTTCTGACATCGTACGTCACGGTAAATTCTTAACCGTAACAATATACACATGCACATAGGATATCATTTTCTAGACCGAGCAAAGTATGACCAAACAATATATATACAGCATTTGGCGTTATGTTAGACCATTTCATGTATCCATAATACTGTTCGCAAATCAACACTGCTATACCACCAGGCGGTCTCCCACAAGAAGATATTTTATCTGCATCTTTAGAGATATATTTATAACCATGGGAATTATTTTCTAAACCTAAATCGCAAGACCATGTTTCAATTTTGCCAATGATATCGAAACACTTGAG
Source organism: Haliotis asinina (assembly GCF_037392515.1). Taxonomy (NCBI): domain Eukaryota; kingdom Metazoa; phylum Mollusca; class Gastropoda; order Lepetellida; family Haliotidae; genus Haliotis; species Haliotis asinina. The sequence goes on from NC_090280.1 coordinate 30,555,984, forward strand.
GTAATTTACAAAGCCACTGTCCATGAGTTTGTTTGCAATCCCTGAAATGTTCCAGAACAGAATAGTCACACACTCAGAAGTGCACGGTGGGGTGGAGGAAACGTGCTGATTTGAGGTTAAATTAGTGAATTGGCCCTGGCCACACCGCTAGTGGGACTGTTCTCTGTGAGATCGCCGCGAGGCGGACCTGAGACCCCGGCGAGAGCCCCGGGCATCACTGTCCCTGGAAGTATCTCGAGTTCGTTCTGGGGGTGAGTCCCTTGGTCTTGTCTCATCCCTAGCTTTCCGCAGGGATGAGTCTCTACGATGTAAATCGTCCCTAGTTCGGCATTGGGGAGAGTCTTGACGTCCTAACTCATCCCGAAAAGGTGTGGCTTGTCCTCCCAACTCGTCTCGTGGGTTGGAATGTTGTCGTCTTGGCTCGTCCTGGGTGGGTGGATCTAGTCCTGACTTGTCCCGGGTGGGCGGGTCTCTACGTGATGAGTCATTCGTTGTTCTCCCAGAATCCTCCTTGATTGCATGCATCAGTTTACTGCCTTTGTAGTAAAAGCGCAAGTTAGGATTGTCAATACGATGTCGGTATAGTTCATTACGTTGGTAATTAGTAAGATCATTTGCGATCCCTACTCCTTGCTCTTTCAACACGCTCCCCATCTTGACCACTCCACTCCACTTATCTTTCAGTGGGCCATGGCCATAATTGTTGGCCTTGACTCCCTGTTCCTTCTCGACTTGGAGGATAACCTGTGCGTCATTTCTATATCCCGGGGGACCAGGAGTGGCATCCCCTTTACTTCTCTAGCTTTATTCAGAACTTTCAAGGCCTTAGTTTTTGTTTCTGTATATGTCTCTTTGTCATCAGTATCAGGTACACCGTACAGTACCAGATTATTGCCCCAACTGCGTTGCTCCTGCTCCTCTAGTCTATCGTCTGTGTCATCTAAGTACTTTTCTACATCCAACTGCCTTTTGTCTAAAGCATCAATATCCAATTTAATTATCTCCTGTTCTTTTTATTTGAATTAAAATCTTTTTTTAAAATTGTGATGTCTGGTTTCATTTTGTTGAGATCCTCTTTAATGGACTGTATGCCATTTGAGAGCCTCTGTTCTGTATCTCTTAACTGTTTGACAATTGCATTCTTTATTTCTTCCAGCTCTGATACTGGGCCGGGGTTTGACTCTATATCCCCTGCGAGGAGTATCCAAGATGGAATATGTATCGTAACTGGGAGAGAAGCTGTACTGGGACATGCAGTCATCGAACTGTGGAATATCGATCCATCTGTGACGTCACTGTTCACACACATATGTAAACAAACCGTTTCTTTCTTGACAACAGGCATTGTAGTATCTGCAAAGTTTTCAATATATCTCACAAGCGAGAGAGACAAGATAAGGTGGACAGAGAGCAACACTGAACATAGACTTATCCTGTGTGGAGCGTCTGATCTGCTACTTGATGTGTATACAATTCGAAAAGGTCCCAATCCTCGCTCTATAAAGGACTAGGTCAATCATTTCTGCTTTAAATGTGTTCACTAGCCACTTATGTAGACGTAAATTCAGTTTTTGTGGCAATATATGATGTATAAATGTAGTTACCAGCTATTTTCTCTCGCTGTTCTTTTTTTAATCATTACGTGAAGGAAATATATATATATATATATGGTCGTTGTAGGTTATTACAATACTGGCCATGGAATAGTCAAGCATCTGACTACACAATCCTGAGTGAGTGTGAGTGAGTGAGTTAATATCTAACGTCACACCGGCAATAGTGCAGCCATATCGTGACGAGAACGATTAATTATAAAAATACAAATGAATTAATAGCACGGACATTGCAAAACCCTGTCAGCGAAGGACAGTAAAACTGACTAGAATATCACAGAATAGAATATAAAACTAGTGAATAGACCTAAAACAATGTATCAAAGAGGACAGTACAATATAAAAATTAGCTATAGGTTGCTAACAACTGAAGGTAGATCACCATACTAAGGACCATGGGGACTTACAGTACATTTGCTTCCTGCATGGACCCTAGCTGGATTTACATCATCCCTTCAGCTATTAGCAATTTAGACAAATCTAGCCATAAAGTAAAAACACACTTATTCTACGATTAAATGGCTGGAAAACTGAAATTTACTTCAAATGTTTCTGGACTTACGTACCCTCTCAGGAGGACAATTGTTTTACGGTACTTCAACCCCCTTTGAGGGTACAGCCACTAACGATTTGAGTTACAAATTTAATCTTCCAATTTTAAAATATTTATCTATTTACAGTTCAATTAACAAATTTAATTCCTTTAAAAATGCAATAATTAAATGAGGACTAACACTGTTAAAAAGATCCTTCATAGTTTGTGAATTAAAATACTGACCCCTTGTGATGGAATACTCAACACAGTCAAGCAAGATATGCTTGACTGTGATTCTTTCATCACAAGGGATGCAGAACGGAGGATCCTCACCTTTCAAAAGGTATTCATGTGTATATCTGGTGTGGCCAATACGACATCGCCGCATAATGACCTCTTCAAATCTGGACTGACAACCCAAGTAGGTGTAACCAATGTAGGGTTTTATTGCATGTAATATATTTATACCCACTTGGGTGTCCCACTTCTTTTGCATCAGATCACGTATGTAAGATCTAATAGTAGGTTTAAAATCTGAGTACGGAATACGAAGTGGTGTCACAGACTTGTTGAGTGCCGCCTTGGCAGCAAGATCGGCCATCACATTCCCACAAATGCCTACATGGCTGGGTAACCAACAGAAGACGATGTCGTATTGGCCAGTAGCAAGAGTATTATACAATGCAATAATTTCAATTAAAAGTGGATGTTTACAAGAAATATTTTTAATAGCCTGAAGGCAAGAAAGAGAGTCCGAATATATTATATACTGTTTACGTTTCGGGTGTCTTTCAATATATTTAAGAGCTGTTAATATGGCGTTAGCTTCAGCTGTAAAAATAGAGCTGCAATCTGGTAATCTAGGAGATATTGTTCTGGATCCAATGACAGTGGCACACGCAACTGCGCCATCGTCCTTGGACCCATCTGTAAATAAGGATTTGTAATTGTTATATGTATGTTTCAATTGATTATATTCTTGTTTATATTGTAATTCATCCGTTTCTGATTTTTTAAATGATGTTAATGTTAGGTCAACCTGTGGCCTAACCAACTGCCAAGGGGGAGAGGAAAGAAGACGGAAAGGAGCTACGTTGTCCAGCTCAATACCAGCAGCAGCAATAAACGGCTTTATTCTGAGCCCAAGAGGTGGAACAAGTGAAGACTTTTTGCTATACAAATCCTCATAGAGAGGATTGAAGACACAGTTATATGCAGGGTTAGATTTGTTAGAGTATAGTTTTGTGATATATTGTAAAGACAATTTTATACGGCGTTGTGTAAGAGAAGGTTCATCAGTCTCAACATAGAGACTGTCAACAGGTGAGGTTCTGAAGGACCCAAGACAAAGTCTGAGACCTTGGTGGTGGATAGAATCAAGAAGTTTCAGGTTGCTTTTACATGCTCCACCATATACGATGGAGCCATAATCAAGTTTAGATCGTGCTAATGATCTGTATAAGTGAAGGAGGGTAGCTTGATCCCCTCCCCACTTTGAATTTGAAACAACTTTTAGCAAATCTAGTGCCTTCAGGCATTTAGCTTTAAGGGGTTTAATGTGTGGTAAGAATGTTAAATGAGAGTCGAAAATTAAACCCAGGAACTTGGCCTCCTTTACAACTTTGATAGGGGTGCCATTTAAAGATAATTCTGGGTCCTTATGAGGCTTATATTGTCTACAAAAATGTATACAATTCGTCTTGGATTTAGAAAATTTAAAGCCGTTTTCAAGACACCATTTATTTATTTTGTTTAAACACAACTGCAGTTGCCGTTCAATTGTATGCATATTTTTACCACGACAGGAAATATTAAAATCATCCACAAATAATGATCCATCAATGGAATCATTTAAAACCTTGGATAAACTGTTGATCTTGATGCTAAAAAGTGTGACAGACAAAATACTGCCTTGAGGGACACCTTGATCCTGATTGTAATGATCAGACAGGGTAGAACCCACTCGAACTTGAAATTGTCTGTCTTTTAAAAATTCTGATATAAAAAGAGGCAAACGGCCCCTCAAACCAAAATCATGCAAATCTTTCAAAATGCCATGCTTCCAGGTTGTATCATAAGCTTTCTCAAGATCAAAGAAAATTGATACAGCATGTTGTTTATTTACTATAGCATTTTTAACGAAGGATTCTAAACGTACAAAATGGTCAATGGTACTACGATTTTTCCTGAAACCACACTGAATATTGGTTATTAGGTTATGGGTTTCAAGATACCAAGTTAATCTATTATTCACCATACGTTTCATGGTTTTACAGACACAGCTAGTTAGAGATATTGGTCTGTAGTTTGACGGATCTGTATGATCCCTGCCAGGCTTTGGTATTGCGATTACAACAGCATTACGCCATGATGGAGGAAATTCCCCAGACGTCCATATTGTATCAAATATATCTAAAAGGGTCATCAAGCATGGTTCAGGTAAGTGTTTCAGAAGCTGGTAATGGATATTATCATCACCGGTAGCAGCTTGCTCAAGAGCAGTTTGTAGCTCATGTAATGAAAACACTTCATTGTAATCTTCACCGTTATTTGATTCGAAATTAAGTTTTGTCTTTTCCTGTTGTTTCTGATGTCTCTGAAACTCAGGAACATAATTTGTTGATGATGAATTTTTGGCAAGAGTTTCTCCGATTTTATTTGCAATTTTAGACTTATCAGTAATTAAACTATCACCATCTTTAAGATGGTGTACGGCAGATTTGGAACCTTTGCCTTTAATTCTTTGAATCATGTTCCAGACCTTGGACATCGGCGTGCGTGAATGAAGTTTGGAGACATAATTTCTCCAAGATTGTCGTTTGTTTTGTTTAAACGTACGACGCGCCTTTGCATTCAGTATTTTGAATTTATTTAAGTTATGGACAGTTGGGTGACGGCGAAAATAATGTTCTGCCTTTTTCCTCGCTTTTCTGGCCTGTCTGCAATTTGCATTGAACCATGGTTTTCGTACATGTGGAGTCGTAGAGGACTTTGGTATACACTCATCAGCTATTTTACTTAAAATGTCAGAAAAAGTTTCAATGGCATCAGTTATATTAGTGAAACACTCAGGTTGCAGTTTTGATTCACACATAGTTTGATATAAAGACCAGTTAGCCTTCGAAAAGTTCCATCTTGTAAACGATGGCGAATCAGATGGAGTAATTTGTGAGAGGATAGTTGGGAAGTGGTCACTTCCACAAAGGTCATTATGAACAGACCAATCAAATTCATTGAGGAGGTTAGAATCTGCAAGAGATAAGTCTAGAGAAGAATAAGTGCCATTTGCAGGGTGCAGATAGGTGCTTGAATCATCATTAAATATGCATAGATCATTATTTGAAATGAAATCTTCAAGTATTTTGCCCTTAGCATTAGTGTTAGTACTGCCCCATAATGAGTTGTGACCGTTTAGGTCACCCATAATAATACATGGCTTCGGGAGTTGGTCATATAGTGATTGAAGATCAGTCTGTTGTAGTGTTGAAGAATGCGGAATATACAGAGAGCATAGTGTAAATGCTTCTCCCAGTGTCAGTCGAACAGCAACAGCTTGTAGATTAGTTTTAAGTGTAACAGGGCTGTGAATAACATCCCGTCGTATGAGGATAGTGGAACCTCCAGTGGCCCTATCACCTGGAGGGGAAAAATAATGATACGCTTCAAAATGACGTAAACTAAAGTTATCTGTCTGTTTCAGGTATGTCTCTTGCAGACAGAACGCTGATGGTGCTAAATCCTGGATTAACAACTGTATTTCATTAAAATTTGTTCGTAGTCCTGTACAATTCCACTGCACGATATGCTGAGATGGACCTATCTTTTAGGTGGATTAATAGGGGATCTACCCCGTACCTTTTTCGAGGGCGACAAGCTATGTGCCCTAGAATGGACGTTTTCAGACACGTCCATGTCCTCAAGCGATCCGTATCTATTAAATAATCTGATCTTATTATCTGACCCCTTTGGGGCCCTGCCACTTTGCTTTGTGAAAGAATCTGGTTTCGGTTTGGTTTTGCTTTTGACAACTGGTTGAACGTTTCTGTTAGACTGAGTCATTTGAGATGCCTGAGAAGATGTATCACAAGCAGAAGATGGTTCTGATTGGGTTTGGGGCTTGTCAGGAAGTGGTTCCACAGTTTGTGTAGATATTACAGGCGGTAACATCATAGGAGATTCGGTTTTAAGCCAAGTCAAGTTCAAGTTGCAAGTTTGACAGCTTGCAGATGACGTGGTTACTGTATGGGTTTTATCAGACGTTGTTTTTGCAATGGAAGCATACGTTTCCTTAATCTCAGAACCTAAGACAATCTTTTTAGCATCAGAGAAACTAATCTTTTGAGTAAATGTGATCTTGTTGATCACCATATGCTGTTTCCAAACTGGACAATCTTGGGAAAAAGATGAGTGAGCTCCCGTAGCAGTTGGTACATTTCTTAAAAGTACTCTCGCAATCTTCTGTTGTATGTGTCTTCTCACCACAGTGAGCACATACAACGGACAATGTACAAGTACTAACACCATGACCAAATTTCTGGCATTTGAAACACCTCAAAGGATTTGGTATGTAGGTGTCAACGGTCATGTTACAATATCCAGCCTTTATTGATCTGGGAGCATTGGGAGAAGAAGGCACCCGTGGCGAGCCACCTCCTCGTGGTGGGTGCTGGGTAACGCCAAGAGCTCGCCGACACCCCCGTAGTGGACCCGGGGGGATATTTGGTCCACCAACCCGTTGGCCGTGGGTTGCGTCCCTGTGTCGGTGGAGGAAGGGATCCTGGTGGTTGAGGGTAATGGGGGCCTCGAACCACGTTCCTGTTACTCAACACACCACTTTGGCCCTGACTTCACCTAGACGGGTGGTAGAACTGGCCCGGTTCTATCAATCGGCTGGTCACGCCATGCCCTGTGCATGGACAAACTTCCTCAACAATTATTGTGCATGTTTGTACATTTGTGACAATGAGCGTTTGTTATTATCATACTCTATACTATAATAATTTGCCTTGAGTCCTATGCCAGAAGGCGGTGGCTCATGGGCCAATCTAGTGATGTTGACCTCCGAATGATGTATGTCTCTAATTTCTTGTCTAGGGCCGAACCAGTCTGGCATTGAATTGGTAGGTAAATACAGCTATTTGTGTCATATTCGCTGGAGTATACCATCCCTGTATCCCTGGTGTCAGCATCTTGGATACCCGTTGCTAATAGACATCGTCCTTGTTGACACTCCATGGTGGGTGGGGAGCAGGGATGGTGAATGATTTTCCTTTCGCCATGACTTTCCAACAAGCTGGTTCAACTCGACATGACAAAAAGCGACGTCTGGACGAACTAGATCGTCCATCCGACACTAATTCAACTACTGATTCCTGGGCTAGATATCTAGTGATCGAAGCAACTGATTTTATGCCTATCAAACTCAACCCATTTGCCGTGTCAAAAGCTATCTATGGGATCTGTGGGGAGGTGAAAAATGTCACCCGTCTCCGTAATGGTTCACTGCTAGTTGAGTGCGCACGGAGACAGCAATCTCTAAATCTTATGTCTGTTAAAACATTTGCCAATATAGAGGTTGCTGTGTCCGTGCACAAAACTCTTAATTCTTGCCGTGGTATCATACGTGACAGAGCACGCTGTCTGTATGATATGAGTGAAGAGGATATTGCAGCTGAGCTTGAAGATCAGGGGGTTACAGCAGTGAAACGTTTCACCATTAAAAAGCATGGAATTGTAAGTAAAACAAATACATATCTCCTAACATTTGCCAGACCTTCTTTACCACAGTCCATTAAGGCAGGATATCTTAACATCGGGGTGGATGTGTATGTCCCCAATCCACTCCGGTGTTATAAATGTCAACAGTTTGGTCATGGGACTTACTCATGTCGTAATCCTGCAGTATGTTATCGCTGTGGCGATCCTCATGATGGCACAGATTGCGAGAATGATCTCAAGTGTGTTAACTGCAAAGAGACTCATGCTGCTTCTTCAAGGTCATGCTCTATATATCAAAGGGAATCGAAGATAATGAAAATAAAATGTGAAAAAAATCTCTCTTATTTTGAAGCAAAAAAACTTTTCACCACTCAGTCCTCAACCCCATCAAATATAACATATTCTGCTGCAGTTACCCGTTCTGTAGCAATGTCCTCAGCTGCATGTCAAACTGACTTGACCTGGGTCAAATCAGAAAAACCTGTGTTTTCATCTAACAAACCTGCTTCTGAACCGAAAGAATCTACTGCCCTAGTCACTCAAACAGCGTCTGAGTCTCAGACAGAAATTCAGTCTGAGTCATCACAATTGACTGCTTCGCCACTAGCCACATCACAACCACCCACTATTCCAGTGAAAAAGCAGAAAGGAAAAAAATTAAATAGGAAAGAAACACATGTTGTTCCTCTACAAAATACTTTTGGGCCTCTAGACATGGAGGTGACCCCGTACTCACAGGACGAGCGGAGGTGCTTACCCCCGTCACGTTCTCGCGAAAGATCGCCAATTGAGCCACCATGACTCAGCTGGCCAATATAATTTAATGGAACTGCAGAGGGATTAAAAATAACTTTAACGAGTTACAGTTACTCGTACACGATCATCAACCGTCGGCATTCTGTATCCAAGAGACATATCTTAAAGATACAGATAATTTTAAATTGAGACAGTATGATGCTTACCATTCTTTTTCTCCTCATGGGGATCGTGCAACTGGAGGTGCTTCTATTTTAGTACATCACAACGTCATCCATAGCCCTGTCGCTCTAAATACACAATTGCAAGCTGTAGCTGTTCGTATTACTTTGCACATGGCGCTGACATTGTGCAGTTTGTACATACCGCCCTCTTCAAATATTCATAAATCAGATCTTCAAAATCTATATGATCAACTCCCAAAGCCATGATTAATCATGGGCGATCTTAACGGACACAACCCACTTTGGGGAAGTGTCAACACAAATACTAAGGGTAAAATCATCGAGGATTTCATATCCGATAATAACTTATGTATTTTCAATGACGATTCAGCTACTTACCTACATCCAGCTACGGGAACGTATTCTCCCCTGGATATATCATTTGCCGACTCAAATTTGTGTAATGAATTCGAATGGGAGGTGCATGATGACCTGTGTGGGAGTGATCATTTCCCAACTATTCTTAAAGGCATTATCCCTGGAGATGATCCACCCTTATCCAGACGGAACTTCAAGAAGGCTGACTGGTCCTTATATAAAACACTTTGTACTGATCATTTAAAACCTGATATTTTTGTAAACAGCGAAGATCCTATACAGCTGTTTTCAGATATAATCAATAACATTGCTGACCAAACTATCCCCAAGTCCTCTGCAATTCCACATGTTCGCAAACCATGGTTTACTAATGACTGTAAACAGGCCAGAAAGAGTAGGAGGAAAGCGGAAAAGTATTTTCGCCGCCACCCTACAGTACATAATTTAGATAGAGTAAAAAATTTAAATGCCAAGGCTCGACGCACTTTTAAACAGAGTAAGCGTCTGTCTTGGAGGAACTATGTTTCCAAAATTAATTCCCGTACACCTATGTCTAAGGTGTGGAATATGATACAAAGAATTAAGGGCAAAGGTTCCAGATCTACTGTTCATCATCTGAAGGATGGTGACCTGTTGTTAACTGATAAATCTGATATTGCCAACAAGCTTGGTGAAACTCTCGCCAAACATTCTTCTTCGTCCAATTACGTACCTGAATTTCAACACTACCAGAAACAGCAGGAGAAGAAGAGAATAAATTTTACTTCAGACAATGGCGAAGACTATAATGAATTATTTTCATTACATGAGCTACACACTGCCCTTGAGCAAGCTCATGATACAGCGTCAGGTGCTGATGGTATTCACTATCAGCTCCTGAAACATTTGCCCAAATCATGTTTGGAAACAATGCTAAATATTTTTGATTCAATATGGACTTCAGGAAATTTCCCGTCTTCTTGGCGTAATGCTATTGTAGTTCCTATTCCAAAACCTGGTCGGGATCATACTGATTCGTCGAATTACAGACCAATTTCTTTAACGAGTTGTGTCTGTAAAACCATGGAGCGTATGGTAAACAATCGATTAACATGGTTTCTTGAAACTAACAACCTTATCACAAATATTCAGTGTGGTTTCAGGAAGAATCGTAGTACCATTGATCATTTGGTACGTTTAGAATCCTTTGTAAAAAATGCATTTATCAATAAGCAACATGCTGTATCGATCTTTTTTGATCTCGAGAAAGCATACGATACCACCTGGAAGCATGGCATTTTAAAGGATTTACATGGTTTCGGTTTAAGGGGTCGTTTACCTCTTTTTATATCGCAGTTTTTACAAGGCAGGCAATTTCAAGTCCGAGTAGGTTCTACCCTGTCTGATCATTACAATCAGGATCAGGGTGTTCCGCAAGGCAGCATTTTGTCTGTGACCTTATTTAGTATCAAGATCAACAGTTTATCCAAGGTTTTAAACGATTCAATAGATGGATCACTTTTCGTGGATGATTTTAATATTTCCTGCCGCGGTAAGAATATGCATACTATTGAACGGCAAATGCAATTGTGTTTAAACAAAATAAATAAATGGTGTCTTGAGAATGGTTTTAAATTTTCTAAGACAAAAACTAATTGCATCCATTCCTGCCGTAAATATAAACCACATAAGGACCCAGAATTATTTTTAAATGGCACTCCTATCAAAGTCGTTAAGGAGGCCAAGTTCTTGGGTTTGATTTTCGACTCTCATTTAACTTTTCTTCCGCATATCAAATCCTTGAAAACTAAATGCCTGAAGGCACTTGATCTATTGAAAGTTGTGTCAAACTCAAAATGGGGAGAGGATCAAGCTACTCTCCTGCACCTATACCGTTCACTTGTCCGTTCGAAGCTTGATTATGGCTCCATCATTTATGGTGGAGCCTGTAAAAGCAATCTAAAACTCCTTGATTCTATCCACCACCAAGGTCTGAGACTTTGTCTTGGGTCGTTCCGAACTTCTCCTATTGACAGTCTCTATGTCGAAGCCGATGAACCATCTCTTACACAGCGCCGTATCAAATTAGCTTTACAATATATTACACAACTATACTCTAACGAATCCAACCCTGCTTTTAACTGTGTTTTCGATCCTCTTTATGAGCATTTATACAACAAAAAGCCTTTTCTTGTTCCGCCTCTTGGGCACAGAATTAAACCATTCATTTCTGCTGCCGGCATTGAGCTGAAAAATATAGCGCCTTCTCGTCTTCTTTCTTCTCCTCCTTGGCAATTAGTGAGGCCACAGGTTGACCTCACATTAACAAAGTTAAAAAAATCAGACACAAACGAATTACAATATAAACAAGAGTTTATGCAATTAAAAAATAATTATAGTACACACAAATCCTTATTTACAGATGGGTCCAAGGATGGTGGCACAGTTGCGTGTGCCACTGTCATTGGATCCAGGACAATATCTTCTCGATTACCTGATAACAGCTCCATTTTCACTGCAGAAGCAAACGCAATATTAACGGCTCTTCAATACATTCAAAGACATTGTAATCATGTACAGTATATAATTGTTTCTGACTCTCTTTCTTGCCTTCAGGCTATTAATAATTTGTCTTGTAAACATCCACTTTTAATTGACATCATTGAATTGTATAATGATCTTGCAACTGGCCAGTGCGACATCGTCTTTTGTTGGTTACCCAGCCATGTAGGTATTTCTGGGAATGCAATGGCCGATCTTGCTGCTAAGGCTGCACTCAATAAATCTGTGACACCACTTCTGATTCCATACTCTGACTATAAAGCTAGCATTAGAACTTACATTCGTGATCTGATGCAAAAGACGTGGGACACCCAAGTGGGAATAAATAAATTACATGCCATAAAACCTTATATTGGTTACACTCACTTAGGCTGTCAGTCCAGATTTGAAGAGGTCATTCTGCGACGGTGTCGCATTGGCCATACGCGTTACACCCACAGTTATTTACTAAAAGGCGACGATCCTCCGTTTTGTATCCCTTGTGATGAGAGAACCACGGTCAAGCATATCCTGCTTGACTGTGTTGAATTCTCCATCATAAGGGATAACTATTTCAATGTCAAAACAATGAAGGATCTTTTTAGCACAGTTAGTACTCATTTTTTACATACTTATCAGGTAAAAAAGCCAACAATGCCCACGTGAGTGGCGCTTACTCAATTTCTCTCATAACACAGTCTACAAAAAGTAGAGAGGCGAGGTCAACATACGGGCGGTAGGTCACCCAGGTCACGAGATGACCTGGACACGTCATTTCCCTTACTAGAGACGAGCGAGTCAAGACGTGTTGCTTGGCCGCTCTACTGGATTCTAGTTAAGTGTGTGCTTTGTTTATTGCATTTTTCTATATTTCTCTCTCTCTCTCTCTCTCTCTACTATCATCATTCTAGTCGCTTTTAGGTGTTTTTCGTTATCTGCGACTAGCTGATTTTTTCTTTCTTGCCAGCAGTTTGTGGGTCGTCGTCCGTCGTCCCACTTGCACGTGCTTCACGGGTGTCCCGATTGTATCTCGGTTCACGCTTGTGTGGCTCGTGCACTCGGACCCTTGTCGGGCTTCCGCGTTACTCGCTGGCGGATAGGCGGATTGGCGGATAGGCGAACCCTTTGCCCAAGCGTTCGCCAGTGTCTTCGGCGTCATCTAGACGATCGGTGCCTCGCTCTCCCATCCGCCCTCCTTCTCCCTCTGCATCAGAGGAGTTAGTTATTCACGAGGAGGCGGAGGAGTTCGACTCTCAGTCAGGAATGGAGTCGGACCCCATCAGGACTATGCCAGAGGGGAGCGATACTCGCTCCCGTTCCGTCTCTGCCTCTCGGCCCCTCCTGAGGGAGGACGTAGCCGTATCACCGGAGGGGAGGAAGGAGAAGAAGAGAAGGAAGGAGAAAAAGCGAAGAAGTCTCGTAACAGGGAGCAGGTTCGCTCAGAGAGGCTTCTCCTTTCCGTTAAAGGGTTAGTGGAGTCCATCCTTGATCAACGCCTTGGACCGCCCACATCGGCTCGTTCCACGGAACCCTCCTCTCCGCTCCGCCTCCGGAGGCGGACGCCTGTTCACTCCCCGAGGCGCTCTCCTTCTCCCAGGTCCTCCCCCTCTAGGGAGTTCATTAACACAAGAGACCCTCCACTTATTCCTATCCTCCCGGAGGAGGTGGGGGATGACAGCGACCCTGTCCTCCCAGAGCCTAACCCTCCAGTCTCTGACTCTGCGTCTAGACTGGAGGCAATTGCGGAATACACCGGTGTGGTGTTGGCGGAGGTGGACGATCAACCTTCTGCCGCTTCTAGGGCGAGAGGCGAGTCTTTCTGCCCTGAAGACTGTGTTCTCTCCCCTCGGAAAGTCCTCCCTCCGCACCGCTTCCTTGAAGCAGCTGCTAAGGAACTGAAGGAGGCTGTTGCCACCGCCGGACCAGGTCGCCTTACCCCTCAGCTCCTCCTCTCAGACAAACAGAGGATCAGGCTTCCAGTGGCGAACTCGCCCATTCCTTTAGATCCTCCCTCCTTGGATCCCGATATCTCTCGTGTTGCTTCTGCTGGGGTACCCCACAAGGTGTCGGACAATCACCTTATCCATTTGGACAAGGAGGCCAGATCCATTGTGGGGCTGAGCAACTATGTTGCTCACGCCTGCCAAGCTATGGCCACTTTCGCCAAGGAGGCAGGGATGGAACAGGGTGAGGAACCTCTGTATAGGGCATTTGGAGCGGTAGCTGGCGGAGTGGCACAAGTCACCCTGTCGGCTGCTAGGATTTCAGCTGCCATTACCAACCTCAGACGGGAAGGCTTCCTGGGGCGCACTAATCTCCCTCCGGAGATTAGGGACTCCCTCTGTCACGCCTCAGTGTCGGCAGACACCTTGTTCGCGGGGGAAATCCCAGAAGCTCTCCGCACTCGCCATGAGATCCAGCAGCAGGACCTAACCAATCGGATCATGACGGGTGGCGGACCCTCAGCAGGCTCCACCCCCCGCAAGCGTCAGGGAGGTCCTCCAGCAGACCAATCCACTCCTAGGAAGCGGACAGGGAAGGTGGACTTTCGGTTCGGAGGTCGTGGCCGAGGACCCACGAACCAGTCCAACCAGCCCAGCCAGGCTAACCAGGGATTCCAAACCCCCAGCAAGGGCACTCCGCGGAAGCGGAACAAGGGCAAGTGGACGTCCAAGAAGAAGTGACTCTTGGTGCCCGCCAATCCTTCCGCCACCTATCATTCCTCCATTCGATGGACCCGTTGGTGGCCGCTTGAGCCTCTTTGTCCCAAACTGGCGTCAGCTAGGACTAGACCCATTCGTGTGTCGGATCCTGGAGCGTGGCTTCCGCATCCCGATCTCCTCTCCGCCCCCTCTAACCTGCTCTCCGGTGGAACGTCCGATGGACTCGGTCAGGTTCCAACTCACCTTCGGTCAGGTTCCAACTCACCTCAGAGCAGGTGGAGTCTCTAGTCTCGAAGGGGGCAGTTCAGGAAATCCCCCTCCAGGATCTGACTCCCGGGTTCTATTCCCCCGTTTTTGTCAGGCCCAAACGCAACTCGGGGAAATGGCGGCTGATTCACGACTTGAAGGAGTTCAACTCCTCCTACCTCGAACAGCCGCCATATTTTCGACTCTTGACTGTTCCATCAGCCATGCGGTTACTGGAGCCCTCGGACTACATGGTGTCCCTCGACCTCCAGGATGCGTACCTGCACATCCCCATTCACTTGGCGGATCGCAGGTACCTCCGTTTCGTCCTGGGGGGCAGGCACTTTCAGTGGAATGTCCTCCCGTTCGGGATTTCCTCTGCCCCATGGCTGTTCACTCGTGTGACCCAACCCATCGTCCAGTTCCTCCACGAACTCCAGGTCCAATTCCTTATGTACCTGGACGATGGGTTCACTCACAACCCTTCGCCCTCCATTCTCCAGGCGCAACGGGACCTCGTCATCCACCTCCTTCGATGCCTAGGGTGGCTAGTGAACCTGGAGAAGTCGGACCTGGTACCAACCACCTCTCTCCAATACCTAGGTGCCATACTGGATACAGTAGCCTTCAAGGCTTTTGTACCCAAGGAGCGGATGACCAGGCTAGCGCCCCTGATGACTCGGGCACTATCAGAGCCCCTGTCCCTCAGGCAGTGGCAGCGGATATTGGGCCTCCTGACGTCAGCCCAGGACCTAACCATAAGGGGGAGGCTGATGCTCCGACCTCTTCAGGTGTTCCTCAACGAGCACGTCAGGGAGACCCACTGTCTTCACCCAATAAGTCTCCCACCTCACCTCAGACACTTCCTCACCTGGTGGCAAGTGGACGACAACGTCCTCAAAGGAGTTCCCCTAAGGACACCTCTCCCGACCAGTCACCTTTTCGTGGACGCCTCCACCCAAGGATGGGGCGCTCACTTGGTGTCGGACCAGACGGCAGGTACCTGGTCGGCAGCCCAGCAGGACCGGCACATCAATGTGCTGGAGTTGGACGCCGTACGACTTGCCATCCTCCATTGGTCCGTTCCCCTCAGGCACCAGACCTTACTGGTCCACACGGACAGCTCAGTCGCAGCCTGGACGATCAACCGTCAAGGCTCCACCAGAGCCACTCCTCTCCTAGACCTGACCCTCCGCCTGTTCGAACTGGTAGACAGGCTCTGCCTGAGCATCCGTGCAGTTCACATTCCAGGAGCCAAGAACGTCCTGGCAGATGTTCTCTCCCGGCCGGACGCGCCTCCTTCGACAGAGTGGCAACTGAACCCGCGGACGTTTCAGTCCCTCTGTCTCCAGTTCGGCAGGCCGTGTTGGATCTGTTTGCCACCAGGCTGAACTGCCAGCTCCCGATCTATGTATCCCCCGTGCCGGACCCAGCGGCCTGGGCCGTCGATGCACTGTCGTTAGAGTGGGAAGGGATGGACGCTTATGCCTTCCCTCCCCCAGCGGTTCTAGCACAGGTAGTGGCCAAGCTTCAGACCACCAAGTCCATCAGACTGCTTCTGGTGGCTCCCATGTGGCCTGCCCGGCCCTGGTTCGTTCCCCTTTGCAGACTCTGTCTGCAGGATCCCGTTCAGATCCGTCACTGGAGGGACCTTCTCATAAGCAAGCCAAGCGGCCGTGTTCACGAAAACCCTCAGGTATTCGATCTGCATGTTTGGCATGTATTCAAAGGGGGCTCAGGAACAGTGGATACTCCAAGCGAGTAGCCTCGGCCTTGGCTTCCTCACAGAGGAAAACCACGCAGAAGCTCTACGACTTCCAGTGGGGTTCCTTTTCCTCCTTCTGTGAAGACAACGGCGTGGAGGCCGGTTCTGCCACTCTTCCCCAGATAGCTGATTATCTGGTTCACTTGCGCAACGTTCGAGGGCTCAAGGCCTCCTCCATTAACACCAATCTGGCGGCCATCATGTCCGTTATAAGGAAGAGGTCGCCAGGACTGGACATTTCTGTACTGAGGGAGCTCATCAAGTCTTTCCGACAGGTGGAGGGTCGGCGCAAGCCGAGGGCTCCTGAGTGGGATCTGGCAGTGGTCCTTGACCACCTCAAGTCAGATTTTTATGAGCCTCTGGAAGAGGCTCCCCTCCTCCGCGTCACGGCGAAGACCACCTTTCTAGTGGCCATGGCCTCGGCGGCCCGAATATCGGAGCTTCACGCTCTTCAGGCGGATCTCCTGAGATCTGAGGCCACGGATGGAGGATCTGCGTCCTTGGGCCTCGCCCCCGACTTCGTTTGCAAGAACCAACAGGCAGACGAACTGGGACGTACCTTCCACATCCCTTCCTTAGGGCCGGAGGAGGGAGCACTCTCTCTCTGCCCTGTCAGGGCTCTCCGAGTGTATACCGACCGTACCCGCTCCCTTAGGCAGGGGCGGCGGAGGCTCTTCCTCCCTCACTCCCAGAGGAGCAAAAGGGAGATTGATCGGAAAGCTCTTGGGGTATACCTTCGGTCGGCCATCATAGAGGCCTACAAAGGCCAGGACAGACCTCTTCTGACTCGAACCAACCCACACGAGATCAGGGCCGTCTCGGCCACCATGGCTTATCACCGCAACATTGCGGTGGCGGACATCATGGCGGGCTGCTTCTGGAAGTCTGGCTTGGTGTTCGCCAACCACTATTTACGAACCCTCTCCAACGAGGATCTGGCGGGCATTTCAAGGCTAGGACCCCAGGTCTTTGCCCAGCAAAGAACGGGGGGTCCTTACCCTTTAATTCGGCGCGGGGCTGCTCCTCTTTAGGTGGCCTACACTCCCCCGCCTCTCGTATGGTGCCAAGCTGGGGACCTCAGCTACACACCCTTTTTGCCTCAAATAAACTTTTCTGTTGCTTCTCTCCACTCCTTCAGTGTTGAGCTGTCTTTTCTCGTGTTGGGTTTCCCTTCCGGGGTTGTTGGCCGATCCCTCCTCCTTATCGGAGATGTCCGGACAGCGGTTGGTGTCCTACCCGCCCTATAGTGCAGAGGCGGATGCCGGTGGATCGCTCTCTTCAGGGTTTCTTGGTTCCTTTTTACCTAGAGACGCACGGGCGAGGTCTCGCGTCCACGCTCTCAGCCCTCCGCCTCTGTGTCATTCTGGGCATTGTTGGCTTTCTTACCTGATAAGTATGTAAAAAATATAACATTTTTGATTAAATGTCATTTTTTATACTTACCTGGTAGAAAGCCAACAGTCGGGAGTTCCCGCCCAGCCTCCCCTCCTGAGGGTTTTGTTGTCTGCCTCGCTGGGTAAGGGAATGACGTGTCCAGGTCATCTCGTGACCTGGGTGACCTACCGCCCGTATGTTGACCTCGCGTCTCTACTTTTTGTAGACTGTGTTATGAGAGAAATTGAGTAAGCGCCACTCACGTGGGCATTGTTGGCTTTCTACCAGGTAAGTATAAAAAATGACATTTAATCAAAAATGTTATATTTAATTCTTGGATTTTTAAAAGAAATTGATTTTCTTATTGAATTGTAATTGATATGTTCTGTAGATAGTTGTATTTTAATTCTTGGTTGTTTAGATTTGTAACTAGAATTGTTAGTGGCTGTACCCTCAAAGGGGGTTGAAGTATTGTAAAATTATTGTCCTCCTGAGAGGGTACGTAAGTCCAATACTCTCATAGTCAATTTAAATCTACTAATAGTTTTTAATCGTAGAATATTTGTTGTTTTAAGTAGTGGCTAAATTTCAGGATAATCGCCAGTAGCTGAGGGGATGGTATAAATCCAGCTAGGGTTCATGCAGGTAGCAGAAGTAATGTAAGTCCCCATGGACCATAGTATGGTGATCTACCTTCAGTTGTTGGCGATCTATAGCCCCGGTTTTATGTTGTATTGTCTTCTGTAATTCCAATGTTTTACTTTTCAATGCTAGTTTTATGTTCTGTGATACTCTAGTGTTTTTACTGTCCTTCGCTGACAGGTTTTACTTTTTCTCTTTTCTCATCCTAACATTACTATAACTTATATTGTTCTCGTCACGATATGGCTGCAATATTGCCGATGTGACGTTAAATGTTAACTCACTCACTCATGGGAGAAGGAAATGTGAACAGGTAAGTGTTCGTCAGAACGGTTTCGTGGTTTTTGCGTGTTGCAAAACGCTTGACGTAAATGACTCCTTGGTCTTTCATTTCCGAAACAATATCAAGTTCGGACATGTCAGCAAACAAACGATCTCTGTCTCTAACAACTCCTTTGCTGGTGTTAAGTGTTCTGTGAGGAGAGACTGATACTGGAATGCCGACGAACGTTTCAGTTGACATCAAATTAGTTGCTTTGATTTAACTTCAATCGTGTGTTATCTTTAGTCTCCATTACTAAAAAACGTGGCCAGTAGTCAATTGATTTTGGCTGTCTGTGGTCATCATGATCAGGATCAGTGTCGAGAGGACGTTTTGTTTTCTTTAGGGGAGTTTCGTAATCCAAGTTTAGTGTTTTAAGATTCATCATCCGAGCTCCCCACCCACCACGGAGTATCATGAAGACGATGCTAAACACAAGTGGGTCTCCAACTTGCAGCACCAAGGATACCCGGATGATATACTCCAGCAGAAAAACCAAAAGATTAATTCTTCCACCAGATTGGTCCATGAGCCACCGCCTTCTGGGCATAAGACTCTAGGCAAAGTTCATGTATACAAAATTCAAGTTAAATAATATACTGTAATCCAAAGGCGCCAAGACCGAAATACAGACAATTTCAAATCCCATTTTGTGCAATTACATAAAATGCACAGGGCTTGGCATGACCAGCCGATTGGTCGAACCGGGCCCATTCGACCACCCGTCTAGGCGAAGTCAGGGCCAAAGTAGTGTATTGAGCAACAGGAACACGGCTGCAAGCTCCTGTTGCCCTCAACCACCAGGATCCCTTCCTCCGCCGACACAGGGCTGCAACCCACGGCAAACGGGTTGGTGGCCCAACCCCCCCCCCCCCCCCCCCAGGTCCACTACGGGGGTGTCGGCGAGCTCTTAGCATTACCCAGCACCCACCACGAGGAGGTGGCTCGCCACGGGTGCCACACAATCCTGACATTAGTAATAACGACAACCTGAATTACAGTTGTTCAGATATGTTTGAAAAGATACAATGTTAAGTATGAAGTATGCACACATTTTACTGTTTGTAACACACATTGTAAATATATAGATTGTAAATATATAGATGCAATAACAACATACCAGAAGTATGGTCCCTAGGTGTAGGTCACACTAGAAAGGACATGGTGGACACAATGACTCAAACAGTACCTACAATATGCAAACAAATAAAAACTAACGTCCCTTCGCAATGTCGTTACACATGTAAACATTATGATCAAACCAGGGCACATATTTACAGACCTGGCATAGCAAACAACAAATACTGAACACCCCAATACTTTCGTAAATGCACCAACATTCACAACACATAAACATATTCAAATACCTGCCAATCTAGGAGATTTTGCCATTTACTAAATCTCTCACAAATGTTCAAGTTACCTTATTTAGCATACATAATATAATGTTATATAACCTTATCTGTGTAAGATATAGACATATGTATATGTATTTAATATAAAACAAACATTCCTTGGCAATATGAAGAATGCTAATGTTTGACACTTGCTGAAGTCTGTCAGTGACTTGTCTGTCTGGTGACTGAGGTGCAAGTGAGGGTTAAAAAGCATGCAAGCTGAGAACAATAGGTTGAGCCACTCAACCAAAACATTTGCCCTGGTTTTAACAAAAGAAGCTGGTAGGGTGGTGACTGATCCAAGCACAGCTGACTTAAAGTATTTAAAGTGTAATATCACCTCGTAATTAAAATCCTTTTCGCCCATATTACAAACTAGTATCAAATGCTTATATTAATACTAATATATATAACTAATACTAATATCAATAGATGATACTAATACCAATAACTATTACTAATACCGATACTAATACTACATACACTGTGAACTAATAACTAGTACTGATACCAACTCTAAAACTAATAACTTGTTCTAATACTAAGACTAAAATGGATAACTAATACTAACACTGGTACTGGTACTAATACTAATAATTACACTGTACAAAGTTGATAGCCATACGAATATATGTGACTGCCACAATATTACGCAAACACTACGTTTAAATATCTGGTAAGGTTTTTACTTGGAAAGTTTTGGTATATTTGTACCCTCCCATGGGGACAATAATTCTAATATTTAACCTCCTTTGAGTATACAGCTACTCACATTCGCAGTATTAATCTAAACTACCAATCACAAAGCATGTATTTATTTACAAAACGTTTTGTCTAATTTATTTATCTAACAACTCTATTTTTTTGACTAAGGAATTATTAAATGAAAGGTATCACTATAAAAAGAACCTCTATTGTTTATACTCTGAAATATTTTATCCCTTGTGATACCGACAAGGGCGGGATTTAATAGTTTGTTATAGTCTTCACCGTTGTGCGAGTTAAAATCATTTCTTTTCTACTGTTACTTCCGACACACAGAATCATAATTTGATGAAAACGAATGCTTTGTCGAGCGTATCACCGTATCCGTCGATATATTATCACTATCCTTCAGATGGTCCACAGTACATTTTACATTTAATCTTATTCTGTACCGTAGAAATAGGTGTTCGTGATTTTGGAAACGTAGTGTTACCATCACTGCCGTTTATGTTGTTCAATTGTTTGGCGTTTGAAATTTTAGATTGATTTAAGTGTTACGAGAGTGTATTTTCTGTAAATTGTGTCACAACGTGTATTGTTTTGAATGATAATTATTATGGGTCAACATTAAGTATCACAAATCTTCAGCACTTTTAGTAGTTGGGCAGCAGGCTTTCCGGAAGTGCTTTAGAGTTACCTCCACTTGACTTTTATGTTTTGGTTAATTGTTTACTTCCGGGAAACTGTCCTAGAGCTTTCCACGTTAGTGGCGACGGTCGTAAGTGCTAGAACTTTCAGGAATTATTGACTGGATATATATAAAGGCTAGTTGCCGTGTTGTGTATACGGTTACACACATTTACTGGAGTAAATGCCTCTCCGTCAACTCTTGATCTTCATAACCACTGCCTGACCGCTCGCTGTGTTACATTCTGCAAAACTGTTTCTCACTCTCACATCAAGACTTTGGTGAGTTGGCATTATATTTGTGACCCATTACCGTAGATTGACTCATTTGTACTGTACTTGAAGGCTCTCTTGTGTATCTTTTGTGTCTTGCCGTTTTTGCAGAATACAAATTATTGAAATATCAAACTTCTCAGTGTTGTATTTTGCTGGTTCTGAGGTGATTTCTTACACCTTTTGTCGCGGCACATTTTTAACCGTAACATAAGTTATGTTTTCTGTAGACTGAAATATATTTTCATGCCATGTTCCTGGCTGTTCGAGCTAGCTTGCAGTCAAGAGTAAACCATTGCTTACGAATGCGTGGAACCAGAGAGGACTTTGGGATACAATCATCAGCACTAATAGTTACTTAATTAATCAGAAAACACGTGTACATGACACATTTAGAAAGAATTAGGGTTTTAATCTGTTATTGCTTCCAAACTTTCGGTGACGTGACACCACAGTACTTCATTTCACTCTTTTTGATGTTATACGTCTTAAGTGCCATGGGGTGTATCTCACTGGCTGTTAGTCAATACTTGGATTGTAACATTAACCTCCCCTGACTTGGAATCATTACTTGTTTTGCAGATTTAAATTTCTGTCTTGCTACTTCTGAATGCAGTCGTAAAAAATCACAGATAGGGACGGGTATCGAAATCTGCAGTCAGCAATAGTGTACACATAGAACTGAAATTAACCCATCAAATATAAGACAAAAATAAATATGGGCTATTTACAAACAACTAAGGTAGATCATCATACTAGTGACCATGGGGACTGACAGTACTTTTGCTTTCTGCATCGCACCCAGTTAGCGTTGCATCATCCCTTCACCGCTGGCGATTGTAAGAACAAGATTGGGGAATTTTCAAGAAATGCTCCATTTAAAAATCGGGTATGCTTTAATTCGTCTCTGAAGTTTGGGGACTTACGTATCCTCTCTGGAGGACAATAATTTTACAATACCCCCTTCGAGGATACAGCCACTGACAATCAGAGTTACTAATTCAAATTTCCGAGCATAAAAAATTTCCGAGCATAATTTATTTATTTACAATCATTCAACAAATCTAACTCTTAAAAATGCGGTAATTTGTTGAGTGTTGTTATAATGTCGTTTGTTTCTACTGTAAAATAGAGCTGTAAACGAGAAGCAGTTCTTCTGGATCCAATGACTGTGGCAGAAACCCTCGCGCCACCATCCTGAGACCCATGTTTAAATAATTTCTTAAAACAGATCCACGGAAAAGTCTTAGAACTTGGTGGTGGACAGAATCAAGACTTTTAAGGTTGCTTTTTTACAGGTTCAAACATATAAGGTGGTGCCATAACCACTTTTAGAGCAGACCTGCGGTCGATACAGATGTAACATTGTGGCTTGATCTCCTCCATACTTCGAATTAGACGCGACTTTCAACCTGTCTAGTGCTTTTAGTTCTAGTTTTGTGAATATTAAATTTGTGGTTAGAAACTCAAGTAGTGGGTGGTGGGCCCCTAGCCGGACATTTTCTAATGGCGATTAACATAGCATCTACTACCTCCGACCACAGGCAAACTGTAGCGCAAATGTGGTTGCGCAGCGTAGAGAAAATGACCAGTCTTCATATATGCGAGCGAAGCGAGCAAAGGTTGGCAACACACTTCCATCGCTTCGGTTCAAAAAGTATTTTTCGTGTCAAAATAAAATATCGCCACCATCAAAGGTACGCGTCTGTTTTATTACACGTGACTTGTGGTTATCTAACCGTCTGTAAAACAGCGGTCCGAGCTTCACACCCGGGAGACTGGCTACTAAATACCCGATCACCTCGGCTAATTGCATCACACTTACACTGGGCTGTCGCATCACCTGAGTACACGCCTTCTGAATTTTGTCAGCTTTCTCTGTCGTTAATGACACGCTCATAGAAAGAGAGTCAATGATGAAACCCAGAAAAAACACTTGTTGACTAGGTTTAAGGACTGACTTCTCTGGGTGTATAACAAAGCCGAGGCGAGTGAAAAGTTCAGCGGTTTCCATAACGAATCGTGAGCATTCTCGATTATTATCACCAGTTATAAAGGAATCGTCAATGAATCCAACGTTCATGTGTCCTTTTGCCCACAGATGTGAGAAAGGAACCCACAACAGTTTTGTAAAGTATCTGGGTGCACACGCTAGTCCGTTCGGAAGGCACGTAAACTGGTACAGAGCCCCACTTCAAGTGAACTTAAGAAATTTCTGATGTGAAGGATGTATCGGTACCGAATAATAAGCGTCCTTTAAGTCGATAGATGCCATGTAGCAGCCTGGTCTGACAAGGGAAATAGCAGAATTTAAACTTTCCATCTTAAAATGCGCATTTTCAACATGTTTCTTCAAATTTTCAAATTCAGAAAGAGTCTATAAGTGTCGTTTTTCTTTTTCCGAATGAAGAGTGTGGACACATATTTCCCACGCTCATGGTTGCAAGGCACGATTACATTATGCATTATCAGTTTCCCTATTTCAGTATTTATTATGTGCCTTTCAAATTCATTGAAATTTATCTCTTTTGGCTGCCAAGTCTGAGAGGGAATGCCATCAAAACCGATACGGCAACCATTCACAATCTGTAAGATAACAGGGTCAGAGGTTAGTTTCTCCCACTCATCAGAGTAAAACTGAAGTTGTCCACCTTTAAAATCCCTAGGATCAATGAAAGGACATTCAGAAATGTTCCTCACCTCCTCTGGGCTACTCCATGATTCTAGTATCTCCTCTCCCCGTCCTGCGGCTTCCTGTTCTTGAACGCTGGGGGTCGGTATAAAAAACCTTTCCCTTTTCCTCGTGTCGGGAGGTTGTAGTTTGTGGGTCGATGGTAGTGACCCGATCTTTGATCACGTGGGTGCGGCGTGAAGCGCTTTCTGTGATCATTCCGGCCACCGCGGGAAGAGATTTCTGACCTTGTACACAGTATCCAAGACTTCTAAGATTGGAATCATGGCTTTGATCAGGGTTCCTTGAAGTCTTTGCCATTTAATATCCTCGGCTTTGGAGTCCTTGCTCAAGGACAGCCAGATTTCCGGGTTACCCTTTGACCCGTCAAGTCTCTCACAGTTCTGAGGGCGATTGTAGGTAGCGGCCTTTTCCTTATATTTGTCAACAGGCATGGTTCTAAACAGCAGACTATCCAAGGCCTTGGCAATCTTAGGATGAACATCCTTCCCCAAAGTTGCAGCTCCGGTGAATTCCTGTATAAAGCACCCAAGAATATCATCATCGGCGTCCACCTCCTCATCACTTGAGCTGCTGCTGTCTTGCAGGAGGCCATGAAAGGCGCTCGTCGCTGATTGAGCAGTGGAATTCCACGCCTGGGGGGGTTCCTGGGGGATGGCTCGCTGCGTGACCGCTTCTCTGGGTGCTCTCCCTCCTCCTCCCGCTCCCTAGCATGCTTGGCGGGAACAAGAGAGCTGACACGCTCCAACAATTCTTGAGTACGGCGTGCCTGTTCCATCATCTGCTGGAATAACCGATTTGTGTCAGGAGCTTCTCCTCCACCCACATGGGATTGTTGAGAGGCTTGAGTTAGCATATGATCTCTGCATGCTGGCCCACTGTTCTCCCGCTCTCTGTTCCCACTTTCTCCTTCAGACAAGCGGCCAGAGCCGCGGGGCGACTTCAGCATGGCGTCAGCCATCTTGAAGTTCGGGTCTCAGAGTCTGGTCAAAAGGCTGGAGAAGCTCCTTCACGTAAGGCCAGTGAACCTTCTATCGTAGTTTTCTTCTTCACAACCTCACAACTGATCAGAGATCACTTTGTAGAGGTGTCAAACTAACTCCCAAAGGACACAGAGTGTCTATGAAGCGTCCACGTAGAAACGTGTTCTCCTGTAAGGCTCGGAATCGCAATGGCCCCTGTTCGCTTTCGCTATCTCACCTGATCACGTCCTACGACGTGATTGGTTTAAATATAACTGCAGGTTAGTCGCTTGTCGTTTACTGCACCCTATGAGTAACGGCCCAGATCTCATTCGGGTGATATTTTTATCGTCTCCTGCAATACCATATATACACAACAAACGGGTCGGGTTTAATTGCTTTTTTATCTGGAGATTCTGTCTCTAGAAATCTTGGCCGGTAGTGTACCTGTTTAAATGATCTGTAGCTGTTGTTTGTGCCTTGATCATTGTCAAGCTGGCGTCTTTTTTTCTTGAGGGGTTTCAAGTTCCATTTTAATGTTTTAAAGATTCATCATTACAGCTCCCCACCCACCACAGAGTATTAAAAAAGATACTGGGATGATATACTCGAGCAGATAGATTAAACAAGTAATCAGTCTACCAGATTGGCCCATGAGCCACCGTCCTTCTGGGCATTAGACTCCAGGCAAATGAAATAGGACATTTGTCAAAATCGAATGATATTTTACAAGCTAATTCAACAAAGTGACTGAGTGAGTTAATATTTAACGTCACATCGGCAATATTTCAGCCATATCGTGACGAGAACTCTCAACAATGAAAACGAATTAAAATTAATATCACTGTCTGGAAAAAAGAACAATATAAAAACAGGCTATAGATCTCCAACAACCGAAAAATTCAACAAATTATTTGTGAACAAAATCGTCAAATCACACTCCACAAGTTAGAGGACCCACAGGCATTTCACGCGGATCCATCGAGACAATTCTTCATGAATATCTCGTCATGTCTAAGGTGTGCGCAAGATGGGTGCCAAGAATGCTTACAGATGAAATGAAGCAAACAAGGGTCACCATAAGCAACTCCATGCTAACCAGATACAACAAGAATCCAGAAGATTTTCACTTTAGGCTAGTAACCTGTGATGAAACCTGGAATCATCACTATGATCCTGAGAGCAAACAAGAATCCATGGAATGGAAACACGTCACTTCTCCCAGGACCAAACAGTTCAAAGCCTCCAGATCAGTGCAGAAGGTAATGGCGACAGTCTTCTGGGATAGCAAAGGCGTCATCCACATAGATTACTTACCAAAAGGAAGAACAATGAATGGGGAATATTACGCTAACTTATTGAGGCGAGTGCGACAGTCAGTCAAGGAGAAGAGCCGGGGCAACATCAGACGTGGTATTCTTCTACATCAAGACAATCCTACAAGTACACACCTCTCGCGTTGCAGCCGCTGCTGTCCAGGAAAGCGGGTACGAAATCTTGCCGCATCCCCCCTACTCTCCAGACCTGGCACCAAGTGATTACCATCTGTTCCCAAATTTCAAGAAACACTTGCGTGGTCGTAGATTTCAGGATGATAATGAGGTTATTGCTGCTACTGAGGCTTGGTTTGAAGACCAAAATGGCGCCTTCTACAGAGATGGCATCAGCGACTGGCAGAAAAGATGGAACAAGTGTCTTGACTAACAAGGGGACTATTTTGAAAAATAAATGTGGTTCATACCAATATTTTGTGTTTTTCTATGCAAGGCTCAAAACTTATTGACATCCCCTCGTGACACTCCTGAATTAGACAGACATCAACTTGACGCTCATGAATACTACAGATATCAACTTGACACTCATGACCTCTACACACATCAACTTGACGCTCTTGAACGCAACCTACATCAACGTGGCAGTCATGAACTCTACATACATCGATCTGAGACACGTAAACTCTACACACATCATCTTGACACTCATGAATTCTACACACATCAACCTGACGCCCATGAGCTCTACACCGATCAACTTGGCACGCGTAAAATAACTCGTCCCGTTCGGTCGGACAGACAGGTATTTCGAACGCTGTTATGTAGACGTAAATGTAAGGGTTTCAGTCCGTTTAATACGAAACAGAAAATACCACAGTGTACAGAAAAGAAACAATACCCTTATGGATCAGAAAACAAAGTGTACAATACGCGGTAGGAACTGGACAAGTGACTTGTCAGTCACAAGTTTTGTTTTAAAGGCAGGGGTGAATTCGAAATGTCACTGAGGTAACAAGAGATCAAAAGTGGCTACGGGAAGGTGTCCGACAACGACTGCAACTATCCGTGCGCAGGGGACAAACCAAAGATGTGTGAAACAATACGCGGTAAGAACTGGACAAATATTGTCAGTCACAAGTTTTGTTTTAAAGGCAGGGGTGAATTCGAAATGTCACTGAGGTAACAAGAGATCAAAAGTGGCTACGGGAAGGTGTCCGACAACGACTGCAACTATCCGTGCGCAGGGGGACAAACCAAAGATGTGTGGAGGACCTTATGACCATGTATCGGGTTGTTTGACGGTCAAGAGCCAGCCCTGTTTCCGTCCATCTGTGAAGGTTTGAATAAATGTGCTTGCTGGTCGGTTCACTGCATGAGCTGTGTCAGCGTTGGTGCGATTTAAAATCTACACGCAAAGACCATATCACACAAGATGAAAAGATGCATTCTGTTGAGATGTGTGTTACACTATGACTTTGTTCCGTCTGAAGAGAAGATATGTTCACCCACTGAGCCGTGTGTTAAACCCTAACATTTTTGCTTGTCAACGTCAAGATAAACTCGTGGACTCTACCCTGTGGTACATTTGGACATTGCTATATGAGAAAACAGGTTATATTTAAAAAGTATATGCAGTGATTCACCTTGAAACTCTTTTTAGTGTGTTTGGTATCCCAGGTCGGGAGTTTCACCTCACTGATTTCACCTTTCAGGAATAACTTTCAATTGTTTTACATAAAATGTATTTCTATTTCACGCCTAAAGGAATACAGCGTTTTTCTTCTTTATGATTTGGTCTTGCAGGTTTAAATCGGATTGACTGACAATGGAAGTTACTTAACAATGCTAAGTCATTGTGAAAGGCAAATAAATATACTAGAACACCATATCCATTGCACTTGCAATTTGTCACTCCTGCATTAATACGTTTGTTGTACACTGACAAAAAAATCGCTTTTGGTTATTTGTCATTTAAATACATGAGTTTCAGTGTGCCAGTAATGGCTGTACTGGTAAGCTTGATTTGACATGTGTGCATGACTATATCATAGTCACATTAACCTTACCCAGGACCCGTGAAGATCCAGGTAGTATAGGTCTTCGGCAACCGGAACTTGCCACAAAGGCGTTTAACGGGACCGGGTGGTCAGGCTCGCTGACACATGTAATCGATTCCCGATTGATGGTCATGCTGTTTAATCACTTGATAGCCTGGTTCAGACTCGAATATTTACAGACCACCGCCATATAGCTGGAATATTGTTGAGTGTGGCGTAAAACTAAACCTACTCACTCACTAACATTACCAGGGTATTGTTATTGCTACATAAGCGTGTAATGATAGCATATATTATGAAATGGGAGAATACACTGAATAAATGGTTTCCATTTATATAGGCCAGTGCTTACAAATGCATTATTAGTTTTGGGGGGACATTTAAAATAATAAAGTGTCAAGGTGGAAATTTCTATCATATCAATTCTGTATTACACCCCTCTTTATTTAACCATTTTTTAGTTATTTTTCCAAATGACTTAAAAACTACTTTTCAATCGAAGTAATAAAATCTGTTGGTTGGTTGCGCAAACAATTTAAAATAGGTACTAGTTTGGAAATTGCCAGTGTTTTATTACTGTTATTTCACCAATAAGTCTTTAATGCCTTTTTCTGAATGGTGCTAAGCGTCTACTGATTTCTTCCAGTCTCTTTCTGGTGGTCATAACCCGTTCCGTTTCAAGACCTGGAATGGATTTGATATCTAGCACATCAAATGCACCAGTTACACATTCAATTTTCAGGTTTTTGACGCAATCCAGATTCATTTTGATCTGTCTAAATTGACTTTCAAAAACGACTTTTTACAAAATGTATGAATTTTGTCAATAGCAAGATACAATTTCTCCTCGGTTCCATCAAGAGAGAATAGCTCAGTATCATCAGCGTATTGACCCAGTTTATATTCCTTATTATAATGACAAAACATTGATGCTTTCATTGTTTTTTTATGATACAGGAATCTCAGCTACAAATACCAAAATATGCGACCGCGGGAATAGTGGGTTCCTCTGTCTACATCCTCGTTCATTAGCAAAATATTCAGTGAGATTACCATACCAGTCTGTATCGCTGTAGTGGTTGGCGAAGAGTAGAACAGGCCTTCAGCAACCCATGCTTGACATAAAAGGCGACTATGCTTGTCGTGAGATGCGACTAACGGGATCGGGTGGTCAGGCTCGTTGACACATATTATCGGTTCCCAATTGCGCAGATCACTGCTCATGTTGTTGATCACAGGATTGTCTGATTCAGACTCGATTTTTTTACAGACCGCCGCCACATAACTGGAATATTGCTGAGTGTGGCGTAAAACTAAACTCACTCACTCACTGATAATAAACGACAAAGACTGCTTCAAGTTGTGTCCTGTATCACAACTACAGGTGGTACCAAATGTTGGTTCAAACGTCAGTATGTTTATTCATCTTATCATTTGCGTGCCAAATTCACATTTATGTAAAACTACGTTGATAAAATCTTTCGAGACAGTGTCAAATGTTTTTTTCAAAATCAATTAGAATTAGCAAATCCGGAATGTTTTGTTTCTTTGTTTGGAATATCAGGTCATATAATAGTCTTGTATAATCACCAATAGTCCTGTCTGGTATAAAGCCGCTTTAATTACAAAATATACGTTCATGTAAAGTAGTTTTAATCAAAGCGCAATAAGGGAGCTGGATATTTATCAACAACACTGAGTGAAGTGGTAGGCCTCCAGTAACTTTTTCTCTTTAATTGTAATGCAGGGGATGACATCCATCATCTTGTAAACAACATTGCAAATTTTCTCCATACAGTTTATGAGCAGCACAGATATTTTCAAAAAGTAACTTTACTTCTGGATGCTATAACATTGATTTACTGTCTGGAAAAATTTTGTTGTCATTTGTTATCAATTTATTGATGATTTTGTAAAGATTTCCCAGATGACAGAAATATTTTGAAGGTTTTCCCTTTCTTCGTACCACAGAATTCGGATGTGTATTGTCACGTGCCACGCTGTTGTTGCTGGATAAATGGCAACACAACTGGTAGCAAACTTTCATCCATTTATGCAGGTTGCCACGAAAAATCACAAGTCTCGTTTTGAGATCGCCGCAGATCTGTCCCAACACCAGCACTCTGCCGGCTCCAATTCGGCTCTAAACCTTCACCTACATTCACTCTGCACAGGCGCCAATACCATGATTTTGTGTCGCTCTTTCGTGTCACACTTTAAAAAACCACATAAAATACAATATTTCAATAGAATACAAATGGCAATGTTTCGAAAGTTTCTTACTTAATTGTTTTCTAAAGTTGGCCAGAGCACTGTTTGGTAGAAATAGTCAGTCTAAAATCGCATATGTAATCAGCCGAAGCCAGTTTACTGTCTTATGTGACGCCCCCTAGCTCTGTGTAACGTGTAAATGTCTAAAGTGTATCTTTCAAAGAAATTTTACAAGTGACACCGAATAATGTTGTCGCTAAACAGGTGAACAGATACGTTACTTCTACTACAAATACAGTGTGTTTTGGCGTAACTAATTGTTTTGTATGAAAACTATTTTTCATGCAAGCTGAAGGCCTGCAAAAAAGTGAAATATAACGTTTTCCTACACCGATATTGCGTAGAAAAAGCAATTTCTATTTTTCAGGTGGATTGTGACAGGTCTTGTTTTGAATTCAACAATGCTCGCATAATTTGCAACCAATCTCTTAGATGTTTTGTAGACTCGTTGATGATATCGTATCATCTATCGATGAGAAGATAGTGTCAAAAACTGATTCTTTGCTTTGGGACACCCGATAGAAATCAGCTTTTAAAAGTCTACCATTATATTACGAGAGTGGTTTCTGTAATTTGTACTATTATTGATTAAGTGATAGTTATTATTGGGTCACAGTGTTAAGAGTTTTCACTGATAGTTATTATGTTTTACATTTCGTATCACCGTAGTAGAGTTTTAGTGGCGCGCCTTTAGGGTAGCGCTATAGAGTTGCACCCCTTTAGTGTGTTTTGACGTCTTGACTGTTGTGTTGACTCAGAGTAATATAGTATCATCATTCGGCCTATCTACATCTGTCTGCCTCTTCACCAACGTTGACCTACATTCAAGAAAGCCCGTTGTGTAGGATTTAGTAGAACTGTTTCTCACTGAAAACCAAGAGTTGGTGAGATGACATTATATTTGTGACCCATTACTTTAGGTTTGACTCAATTGCATTGTAATAGAAACCTCTATTGTGAATCTGTGTCACTTGCTCTTGCCTTCTCAATACATAATATTGAGTATTTTAGCCTTGTCTGTGTTTTATTTCGCTAGTTCTCGGAGGATTTCTTGTACCGTTTGTAACGGCACATTGTTAACACTTAACACTTTAAAACTAGATCATGTGCGTGTGGATGGAAAAGTAATTGGATCAATATCAGGAAATAAGAAAATATCTTGTAATGCTAAAAAAGGTAAAAAAACACAAAACCATTCAATTAATGCACCTCTCTTTAAGTACTTGGTTACTCAAGCCTTAAAATGACTACATTCAAAATCCTAGGGAAAATACAATCATATTAAAACGGGATGCCAAACAGGCATTCTTGAAGTAACGTATCAGTCACATGACAATATCTTTGGTCTGTGTTTGAGTGTCTGTAACATGGTATCTGCTACTGCTGAAGGGAAGCCGTTTTAACATCATATCTAGGCACTATCTAACTTCAACTTAATACTTAAAATGAAAGAACTAAAGCAAAGTTCATTTTTGAAAGTTAACAGAATTAGATTAGGAGAGAATGAATGACCTACTCGTCTGTAATTAAACACGAGCACGACCTTGATTATTGCACAGACAAACCCTGCTCTCCATGGTGAATCACGCATCCGTCAATGTCCAAAATGGTATTTTAAACATGATGGTATAAATTAGCAGCTGCAATTGTTAGTGGGTAGATCCTCAAAGGGGGGTAAATTGGGTATATGACTGGCTTGACTGTCTAAAATAGCTAAAAGCTGAAGGGATGATGTAAATCCAATTAGGGTCTATGCAGGTAGCTAAAGCACTGTAAATCCCAAAGGATATGGGTTCAAGTACAGTGATCTACTCTCAGTTGTTGGCGACCTATAGCTTCTTCTATAGCTTTGTACATAAAATAATTTTAGATTTAAATTCTATATGATAATTTTAGACAAGATAGGATACTCTAGTTATATTAAAGTCATTTTGCCTGATAAAACCTTCCTCTTCCCTATATGACTGAAATATTGCTGAGGTGCCATTAAATGTTTCCTCACTTACTTATGATGTCCATGCATTTCATGTAGGGTGCCTTTAAGCGACTACAGATGAGAGTCTTAGGTTACGTTTTCGGTCAATGTTTATTTTTGTCAAACGTTTAGTCTTAAATAGCCATTCCACCACATGTTGGGATTCGCCATGGATTGGTTGTTGTCAAATGTTTCCTATGTATAGTTTCTTTTTTAAGTAGGAAATGTCGCCACAATTTAAATCGAAAAAAATACTAAAAATACTATTTTAAAATGGCTGGTAAGTTTAAATGTACTTCGAAAACAGAGGGATATACAGGCTGCACAGAGTCATTCGAACAGCTACATGGCGTACCACTGTACGCATGTGGGGAAGAGCTCGATAGTGTTATATATGAAGAGCAAACACCTTAACCATTAGTTTGTGTACATGGATATAGTAATGAAAACAATAACCATTTTAACCATTTTTAACCATTACATATGAAAGACTTGTTAGTCTTAACCAAACTCATTCTTAACCTAAAAAACTTGTGGTTAATTCATACCGAGCGATTAAAGGTTGCCAAAAGCCATCTGCTTCACTCTCGCACGCCAACGAAACCATAGACAAGATACGTAACTCTGTTGCCAGAGCCCTTCAGTGACGTCATACGAGGAACGGACGTAAGTTAGTTGTACAGAAAATGTGTAGGAAGCTCGTCATTTTGTTGATTTCTCGACGTCAACAAAGACAATTGTTGTGTTGACGTCAATTGCTCTTTGGGATCGGATGATGGTGCCACTATGCATAGATTCCCATCGGACGACGTGGTTAGTGCTAAATGGGTTGTTTGTGAGTGCGAAGCGGGCGTTGTGGAAGCTTGTGGTATATTCTAAATCGGATGGTTCGCCCCGCTACCTCGCTTCCAGGATAGAAAATGCTATTGAGATTTGTTTTCATCGAGTTATAAAATCAAGACTACTTACTACTCATTGCTGACCAAAGGAATTTGGCATGAACATAACGATTTCATCCCCGGAAACGAGGTTGTCGTCGACGTGACAACAATACATAAGTAATATCCTACTGACCCCGCCTCGCTTACAAAGAGTGAAATTCCTATGTAACATGCACTGTCATGCGAAATCCTATTCTCCATCGATCAAAAACAAATTTTACTATCAGTAGAAAGTAATTTTGATTATGTAAGTCGGTGAAAATAACCTAAATAGCATTTACCCTCAGAAAGGGTGCCGCCAGTTTTGAAAATCGCGAAGTGACGTGCTAAAGGCCACTAGAATTGATGAAATTATGGTTTGTTTTCATCAAGCTAGAAAATCAAAACTACTTTCTGCTAGTAGTTAAATATGCATTTAAATCATGATCAAAAGGATTTTGCATGACACAACTTGTAAGATAACGACTTCTACGGAAGCGAGGTGGGAGTGGAAGTGACAATACTGCCCGATAAATTTCTTCAGTTTCTAAATTCACTTAGTTTATAAACGTTCACTCACCAATATGTAGACACTACTCAATGTACTTTATATTTGGTCTTATAATCCTAATTACGTTATATTCATACTTGTATGCATTTTGAAACCTAATAAAAAGAAGCAATCTGCCGATACTTAAAGCGAATAAATACTAGACACATTATGAAACTGTGCATTGTGAAAATATTATCCCAGTTGATAAGTAAGATGACACTGTCAAAGGTACGTAGAACCTTAATGGATGGATCATGAGACCATAACAAGTCAGGAGAATTTCAAATGAAAAGTCAATCACAATGACCGCCTCACGAGTCCACAAGCGGCACCATGTTCGGCAAGCTTGTCGATGACGTTGTGTCAGGATAGGTCGTAGTCTGATCCCGTGATGACGGAAACATTGTCGAACGGCGTTGGGATGAATATGGTGAAGTCCTGGGATGGTCCCGACCGTCATCACTGCTGTCTGAAACTTGTAGCGAAGATGGGTCACCGTTTTCCACCTGTCCTGTCTTGGCGTTGTTACACGTGGACGTCCAGAACGTAGCAGATCGATGATGTCGTTTGTGTTCTGGTCGCGTCTCACCAGTGCAGAAATGGTGATCCGGTGGCAGTGGAAATGTGCAGCCTCTTGTTGTTGAGACATTCCGCAACGGACTGTCCTAATAGCCTCATGACGTTATGCAGGCGATTGCCTTGGCATAGTATGCGTTTCGATTGCCGTTTAAATTTTTGAACGATCACAAGGGCAGGGGTTTCGCATTCCAAAATATTGCGTGGCATTCACTGGCTCTGTTTCTCTTTCCCGAAATGCACGTGCAACAACGTATAGCACGTCTCAAGGAAGAAACCACTGACGTCACAGAACGTGGCACGTGCATGCATGTTGGATACATGTCACTAATCTAAATCCTTATATGTCTACACAGGTTTGATAAATTTGTTTTTTTCGCATGAACAGTTACTTTGTGAGCCTAGCATATAACAGGAATGTAATATCTAGAAATTTTATACCTTGGCAATATCATAATGAGTGTGAATCATAATTCGCATGTTGTCTGTATCATTACACTTCAGGGCGAAAACATTAATAAAAACAGGATGTAAATATTAAAATTATAACAAATTAAAGTTATGGGAACAATATCAAGCTATCACCTTCCTCGAGGAACGTATTCATCAATATCCACAAAAAACGAGTGATATACCATTTATCTGCAGATTTTCCAAGTGATGTGTCTTTTGATAGTCTAAGATACGAAAAGTGATGTATCGTTTCAGGTATTTCACACTGGTATATAGTTTCATTGGTCACCCAAGGTAGCACACCTGGCAACTAATTCAACTTGATTTTCCAAGTGATGTGTCTTTTGATAGTCTAAGATACGAAAAGTGATGTATCGTTTCAGGTATTTCACACTGGTATATAGTTTCATTGGTCACCCAAGGTAGCACACCTGGCAACTAATTGTATAATGTCCGTCATTCTTTTAGAAACGTCATTTAGTCAGCCAATAATGAGGAATCGATCAATGTATTGGCAGTTACACCTTTGAAAGAAGGGTTTTATTTTTACTCAGACACAGACACGGCAGAGTGTAATCAGTATAGTTTAGTAAATGTACATACCTTTTGATAAAGCCGCATGAAAGTAATCATTCAATCGGCGTGTTCTCGGTTAATACTTTGATAGATCCAGACACAAGTGATACAATATGGGGACCTTTGTCGGGTAATTTAAGTGGTGTTACCACTATTTACACTTGTTATAAATTCATTACCTGAGCATAAAGTGAATGATGTCAAATTACCTAAAGGTCTATATCACCTAACACGAGTTACAACAAGGAGTATTAATTGCTGTTTTGCATGTGAAAACGTATGGGCCGACACCGTTTGAGGATACGAACAGAACTTTATTGTTGTATAAGAAATACATACAATATATGAATAGGCATTAGCCGTGTGCTAGAACTGTATCTACCTATATTTACCTCAATAAATTTTCAGATTCTTCTAGTAATGGCAAAATAGGATTATTTAATTTGCGATTACAAATAAATCAAATACGAGGGGAAGTCAATATGTTCATAGAACTCGATATAAAACAGAACACAATGGTTGTGATATTGGTTTTATTTTTCAATATAGTCTCCCTGAACCTCGATGCATTTTGCCCATTTGTCTTTGAGACTGTCTATGCCCTTGAAATAGAAGTCTTCAGATTGGTCCCTCAGCCACGCCTCTGTTGTTGCCTTGAGGTCATCATCATTGGCAAATCTTGTTCCACGCAAGTGAGATTTCAAATTGCGAAACAGATAGTAGTCGCTGGGGGCCAGATCTGGACTGTATGGGGGATGGTTTAGTTGTTCGAAGCCACATTGTTGAAGAGAAGCTTGTGCAACACGGCTCTTGTGGACTGGTGCATTGTCGTGGAGAAGCATGACTCCAGCTGTCAACTTCCCACGCCTCTTCTCTTTGATGGCCGCTCTCAATCTTTTCAACAAGTCAGCATAGTAAGCCCCTGTGATCGTAGTTTTAGGTGGTTTATAGTCTATGAGAATCACACCCTTTGAATCCCAGAAAACGGTTGCCATGATCTTGCCAGCAGAAGGTTGTGTTTTGAACTTCTTGGGTGCAGGAGAATGCTTGTGCTTCCACTGCATGGATTCTTGTTTGGTTTCGGGATCCCAGTGATGAATCCAGGTTTCATCCCCAGTAACCAGACGAGCATGAAAGTTATCAGGATCAGCGTTGTAGATGTCCAACAGCTCACGACTGGATTCAACTCTCTGGTAACGATCATGTGCATTTAGGTTACGAGGGACCCATCTTGCGGATACCTTGGACATGTGCAGGTGTTCATGGATCACTGTGCAAACACTTCCATGTGAAATGCCACACTCTGAAGCTATCTCGTCCACCTTTATTCTCCGATCGGACATAATTAAGCGTTGGATCCGGGCAATTGTATCTTCTGTAATGGCTTCAGAAGGTCTTCCTGACCGTGGGTCATCTTCCAAGGAGCTGCGACCTCGCTTAAACTCAGCTGACCATTTTGCCACAGTGGAATATTGAGGGGCTTCCTCGCCATACACATTGATCATGCGTTTGTGGATTTCGGTTGCATTCACACTTTCTTTAGTGAGAAACTTGATAACTGCACGAAACTCAGTTTTGGAGGTTTCCATGATTTGTGCAGGGTAATCGTCTTTTAAAGGCTCTAACTCTCAAGTAAATGCTCGAGGAAGGTTGGGTATCAGTATACAGAGTCACAGATGAATCAACTCAATAATGACACCAATGACAACATCACCAAGGATATATCAGCACCCACTTCTATGAACTTATTGACTTCCCCTCGTATCATACGTGATAGGTAGTATCTTTACATGATACGATTAAATCCAGAGGTAAAAAAAATCAGAGAAATGGGATCAGTTTGGATCAGTCATTATGCCACCCAGGCATCAGAAAACCTGAAAAATCCTACACTGCACGCTTTGATACTTTATTACAACCAGACATGAACTACCGGAGACACACTCTCCAAAGAAAAAAGAGACGCAAAATCCAAATATCAATGAAAATTTGGTGCTATAAACGACGTGTAGATCAGCGGAAAATAGAGATGCATAAATGAAACTTTTGTGGAGTTATGCACTGTCCATATTTCATGAGAACAACAGTCATCACAGTCATTACTGCTGTCCACCAGGTGATGTTGAAGTCAGTACCTCGTATGACCACCTCCAGCTGCTACCTGACACCTCCTGGGTACAGATCGAACAATCAGTCGTTGGATGTTTTGTTGTGGAATCTTTCTCCATTCCTCCTGCAGCATGTGGAACAACTGCTGAAGATTCTGTGGTGGATTACGATGTCGACGTACCCATCTATAGATATGATCCCAAAGGTGTTCAATAGGGTTTAGACCCAGGGATCTGGAGGGCCAGGGGAAGGTATTGATGTTGTCATTGGCCAGGTAGTCCACGGTAGCAATTGCTGTGTGAGGCCTGGCGTTGGAAGAGCTGCCGTTGACTGTCAACAAGGTGAAGGACGTGCGGATGGAAAATCTGACTGATGTATCGATTGGCCTTCAGATTCCCTTGGACAAGCATAAGTTCCGAACTCCGTATGTATGAGATAGTCTCCCACACCATAACACTCACGCCACCGAATCTGTCCACCTGTCTGGTGCCGTTAGGACCAAAACGTTAATGACGTCGTCTGTAGACACGGTCTCTACCATCACGTAGCCGAAGGAGATAACGGGATTCATCGCTAAACCATATGTGCCTCCAGTTTGCCAGGTTCCATGGCAGCCTCGTGTTACAGTATGTCACTCGTGGACGTCAATGTAGTCGTGTGAAGGAGGGGGCAATTTTTGGACGCATTCCTACTTCTCGAAGACGATTCCTGATTGTCTGATCGGACACTCTTTGGGCTCCAAAATGTTCTTGTGCTGTGTCCCGGGCGGTACGATGGCGGTCACGTATGTGGGTTACCAGGATGTACCGATCTTGGCCAGGTGTGGTGACTCTAGGTCTTCCTGATCTTGGAATGTCATTTGTCGAATTTGTTTGACAATCGATCAGACAATCGATTATTGTGCTGGGATAGAGTCTTTGATTCGCCAGCTTGCAATCGTCCAAACCTGATTTCGATCGGCAGCGTTGAGACATCCCATTTTCGTGTACAGTACTTGCAAAGATCGTGGATGAAACTGTGAGATATATTTGGGTCTTCCACATGCTGCACTCATGTTTTGTACGTGAAAAACAACCATTGTGCCTGATGTTCCTGCTGCATGACATCCACACACATCATGACAGTCTTGATTGATAAAACCGTTCAAAATCATTTTTGGTTGCGTTTGGTCAAGCATGATCTTGTAAATCATTTCAGAAACAATATGCAATCCTAACAAAGGTTTGTGTTTATATATGTGTACAAAATTGAAAGTATAAGTTTTGAATTTCATTTTGCGTTTCTCTTTTCTCTTCTTTGGGAAGTATTGTTTCCCTAAATTGCATAAGGTGAAAAGAGCAAAGGTGAAATGATTTTCACCCTGTTGCCGACTTTCATCACAAACGTATTCTAAAACTTATCTCGATTGGATGCCATTTGCTTTAGATTGTGCTCTAAATTGCTTAAGAAATCCAAAGCCATGAGAAAATAAAAGACTTCTAATATAAGACAACCACGATGTGTTACCCTTATCATCTAAATGTAAAAGCATGTAATAAGCTAGTTTTGGGATTCTTTGTTCGTTCAAACTTACTCGTGCTTTTCAAGGATCAACATTCTAAACATGTGATTTGTGGAAATATACATCCCTAAATATATATACTAGTATCCGATATATATCTGATGTCTACCGCATTCTCCATAAAGCTGTTATGTGTAATTTCTCTAGATTCATGGCGTTGAAATCCCCCAATTTCAGTCCCATTAAGCACAATCGGTTGAATTTGTGAATTAAAAAAATTGAAGTATATTTTCGAGGTTAAAATTCAAAACTTCTGGGAAACCAACATAATATTAATAACAGTCATTTTTGTACGTAATTTCAAATCTGTAAGGCTCTTTTCAAACTTCATGGGAAACCGTCTTGGGAAAACACTACTCCGACATAGGTATTTAGATTAACAATCGATAATTGTTTAACGTTAAAACACTTTTAAATTTAAAAGCAACAGGTACATCTCTTCTAAAGAAAACTATGTTTGTTTATTTTTTCAAAACTAACAGATAAGTTCCATTCATTTGTATAACGTTCCAAAATATTCGATCTTCTCAAAAATACCAATTACTGAAGGATAGAATAACAACACATACTGGTTTTACGCTAACCTGACAAACTAAAACTGGCGAACGATTGTCCGAAAGCCTTTAAAGGCCATAAATTTTAATATGAAAGTTCAAGGCATGTGGGAAATTTACGTTTATGTAATACTCGAACATCATTAACATTATAAAATATGCTTTAACTGAAGTAATTAAAGTTTAAAGTTAGTATTTGAATGTTTAACCAACGTTATCTTCAAATATCTTCAGCATATTATTTAATATACTGAGTTGTAATTTAAAGTTATTATCATGGGAAATACAAAATCATTTTCTTGATATATCATCTCAGCATATATACTGAAATGTCAAAAAACAGTCTGGTATGTTCATGAAAAGAGTCTGTCTCAAATCGGTTTCCGTACTATTCGGCAACAATACGGCTGGAGATCTCAAGCAACCTGGTTAGCCTGCTTCTAACCTTGTCACCGGACGAAGGACCTCAGTGATTACGACAGAATGGACAAAGTACAATTAGAATCTGAATACACACAAGAAGGCTCTAGATGTTCCGATTAAGTTAAAAACCAAAATGGATGCGTTGGTTAATACAGGTATATACCGCCCCTGCCACTCATGTTTAACCTCAACAAGCACTTGCTCTTTATCACTCAATAGATATATGGTCGTAGCTGACACGGCGAAAGCCAGTGTACCGTCCGTGTTCCATTTAATGTGTTTAACCATTTTCAGTCCTTCTATCACAGAAAATTCCCTCTCATTCAATGAAAATGTACCTTCACCAATTTGAATGTTGTACCTTTTGGTGGCCGAACTCTCGCTTTGAGGGAGATATAGAGCTAATCCATACTTCCCCTTGAATGCAAAGGAAACGTCACAGCTATGTACGGAATCTCTGTAAATAAAGAAAATTCATTTCTATAGGTATCGTTTAAAAGATGGGACGTCGAAAAAGAGCCGTTTGAATAGATGAACAACTTCTTTATTGCAATTTACATTTCGATGTGGATCGTACCACCGTTATTACACAAAGTATTCACGGCATTATGCAAATGGAGAAATGTATACTTGAAGGGTATGGGTTTATACACTAACAGAGGTTGATGTATAGTATGTTGACATAATGAGACTTGTTATTACAGAAATGCTTGAACCCAGAGTGAGTTAGTTTAGCTTTCCGCCCCACTCAGCAATGTTCCAGCTACATGGCAGCGATCTGTAAATAATCGAGTCTGGACCAGACCAACCAGGGATCAACAGTATGAGTATCAATTTTGGATATGTTGATACAATGACATGTGTCCATCAAGTCAGCGAGCCTGACCACCCGATCCCATAAGTCGCCTCTTACGACTACTTCTAACCCGGAT
This sequence comes from Haliotis asinina, assembly GCF_037392515.1. NCBI lineage: Eukaryota > Metazoa > Mollusca > Gastropoda > Lepetellida > Haliotidae > Haliotis > Haliotis asinina. Next base: position 30,597,630 of record NC_090280.1, read on the forward strand.
CTTAACGGGTAATCCAGCTTGGCAAAGGCTTCGACCATTTCTGTAATCATAACAAGAAAAATGATGACCACAATGAACACAATTACATGTGTGATGACCACTATGAACACAATTACATGAACGTTATAAAGTAAAGTGTGCTGACAAATATAATACGGGTATATGTACCGTGAACACAAGTATACATACAGGTTTATCCTGCTTCTTCTTTCCAGCACCAGATTACGTGGATTCTTGACCTCCAGGTACGTGTCGATAACGATCATTTCCAATGAACATTGAAATACATATATGCAGTTAATGCTATGATTTGTTAGGCATCGTCCTGTGTCAGTTTCTTTCCCTGGGTATGCAAACACAGGACGGAACTTGTCTATGGATGACTGTCTCTCCAGCGAATTACCTTTCAACGTGTAAAGCTTCAAAACTGTCTTAAACCAGACACTGCTTAGAACATAGATATCATTAGCAAATGAGGGGCTCCAAGTCATTGATATTGCAACGGAAGGTTGTCGAATTCGACTTGTGATCCACTTCTTCTTTTTCAGGTCTGGAATGTATGCAATCCAATTATGTAACGTCCGCAGAGTCTAGATCACTATAAAGTAAAACCCCATTGATTTTGGCAGTCTATAATTCTTGTCATCTGGATTGGTATCAAATGGACATTGGCCTTAGTGGAATTCCGTAAGTATTCTTAAGAATAAATAATCCAATGTCCGACCACTTCAACTAGCGGAGGTCTGTACCCTCAATGGGGGTTAAAGTGCTGAAAAAATCACAGTAACAAACTGGCGTTCTAAAGTTTCTAATTCTCCTTTACAAAAACGACAAAGAGGTTATTCCGATACCTTTATCCTGAATTAGAAGTGGCGTGTAGGACGAATATTATGAATGATCCTAGAGTGAATCCATTTAAGTGAGTACTGCGAGTACATTTACGAGCTTTTATATACTCAATAGCAAAAGAAACGTAAGTCTGGCTTTTGTAAAGTTTTTGAATCGTAGACATCCAAAGTTATGTTTATTTAATTATTCCATAGAAAACGCTTTCAATTTCACAGCTGAAAGTTGTTGTTGGCACTGATTTACAATAAGTTCAAATTGATCAGTCCAGTCCATCGAATGGTGTATGCTTAAACGCGAAATATGACTTTTTAGTTGCACGTTCTTTGATCTTCGACACAGACAGTGTAACGTCGCCTCATTGAGTTCCCAAATGTCTGAAAGAATGCCTGAGGTAAGTGGTTGCACTCAAAGATGAGATACCCGGATGAACCGATCTTGCGCACGAGGTGTCACTCGTGGTCGTCTGGTACGGAAGCAGCAGCGCGGGAATGTTTCCCATGGTCGTCAAATTGCATGACATCATTTCATCTGGGATCATTACGTCACTTTACCATAACCATGAACGCTTGCCTTTAAGAATTGTTTTTTCGAAACCTGCGGGTTTTTTTTGCTGTTCAGTTAATTAAGTACGCTGCAATCCTCCCCTGAAAATTCTAAGATTGTTGACCATGTATTATAACATGATAACTGTGCATATGAAAAATCTTCTAATGGTATTGGTAAATATATTTACTTCCTGACAATGGAGTAATGTCAAAGGATAGATTGGATTTGTACCAAAATTTTATATTTTCTTTCTTTAGGGACAGACAACAAACAAATCCTTTTTATACCTTCAAAAAAGAAAAAAAAACCCCTTCTTTTGGATATCATTTTGTAGTTTGAATTCATCAATACTTAACAGTGCCTTCATGGCACCAGGTGCCGGCATCAGATCTTTGATAAATATATCATCGTTGTTATACCATTATCTGTACATAATAGGTTTTCATATATTTCCTTCATTTCATCATAATTACACAAACATTTACTACTTATTCAGAAAGACTGAGTGCGATAGAAGCACATCCTTCCAAAAAGCATTAGTCATATCTGGAATTACTTGATTACTAATATATTCATCATCTGGTGGTCTGAGTATATTAAGTCAGTTAGTGAAAATAATACTGCATTTCTTTTCACCATTTAGTCACAATAAAAATATCAAGGATTTCAGATTTCCGGAAACCTTCATGAAACTGGGTCATGTAGAACCATTTACGTTTTGGTTCACGGAAACTATGATTGTTGGTATATATATATATCATATATTCAGAAACCCACACTAACCTACATGGAACTGCCTATGTATTATGTGTAGGGTTCAGGTTGCTGAACTCAGTGTTTCTGTATACCAAAATTCAAATAGAAGATATTGTCAGATAAACATGAATTTCAGGAAAACGGAAGCTTAACTGAAAGAAAATTGAAACCTAAGATTTCACTGTCTCCTATAACTTTTGTTTACAAAATTCATGGAAAACCAAAACTTACTAATTACTGAGAAACCGATCAGGCTTCATTGGGTTTCCGTTATCTTGATTCCCGAAACATTCCATTGTATTTCATTTACCCGTTTGTTATATTTGTTAACATGATGTAACCGGCTGTGTCCATGTACATTACACAGACCTTGACAATAAAGGACAATATGTTCGTGAATATTTAAGATGAGAATAATATTTCCGAAGGCAACATAATAGTGAGTGAGTTAATACTTATAGTCACATCGACAATATTCCAGCTATATCGTGACTCAACTAATTACAGATTCATAGGCAATGCAATTGTGTGGTGTGGGGGTGTGGTCCGTATGCCATGGTTAATGGTTCATCAACCGAGCTCCCCATCCACCATGAAAGTCTGTTAATTACCTATATGTGATAAAAGAGTTGATAATGTTTAGTTATCTGTCTGAGATAATCAAGAAAGACATGAACACTGTTGACTTTCAATACGACGTACGTGTATTGTGGTAGCCGCCATAAATGGGAAGGGGAGAGCACTCTCGATAAACAACTATCACACAACATCTTTCCTTTTTTAAAGAAATAGAGAAGATGCAAATATATATGTAGGCATGCATTGAAGTCAGTCACCACATAAAGAGTCTTTGAGTTTCTTTGAGTTTCACTGGTTGCACTGGAAACGTCTGTTGAACAAATACTTCAGAATAATAACATCAATAAACGTTTTTTAAGAAAATGAACTGATCAATTTAGAGTTTAGTGATAACACGAACCACAGAAGAAACACATTTACATTGCACCAGTTTACACTTCAGTTATTTCACATATTCTTTCAGGTATGCTGGAGGTTTCGAGATTCTTCCACTTCTAGTTGACACAGTTTGTTGCGAGACTGCCTTGTCTGGTGACTGGACTGGAGAGTTAGTTGATTTGGCTAGAGACATGGGTGAAGATTGGGTGTGTGTCTCTCTAGCCACAGCTTTCACTGGAGATCTGGCCATTTCAGTTGGTACTGACTGATGTTAGTCAGAGCTGGCTGCGATGACATTCTTCTGTCTAGGAAAGCTGACTGGAGGTTCAGAGGTAACTTTCAGATGTCGGCGATTACGTCTGAAGATTTGGCCTTGATCAGTTTCTACTTCATAAGATCGAATGTTGAGCTGTTTCCGTACAGAGGCTTTCTTCCACTCCTTCTCTCTGGGATTAAGGGGCTGCATGAGTACCTTCGTGTAGGGGTGGTAACTCGTGTGCTGCTTTGTTATAACACTGGGCCTGTTTTAGCAACTTTTCCCTTTTCTTGTCCAGACTGTTTGTAGGAGTGTTCGGTTTCAGGAGAGTGTTCTTCATTGGAGGAAGAGTCTTTGTCCGTCTGTTCAAGAGACGCTGAGCAGGTGATGAACTGGTTGATTCTGTCGGAGTATTCCGATAATCCAGTAAGGCTAGATCTGGGTCAGACTTAGCCTTGCAGGACTTCTTGATAAGACGATTCGCTATCTTCACTGCCGATTCTGCTCTCCCGTTAGACTGGTGATACCCTCGGGAGCTAGTCTTGTGCTCAAATTCATATTCACTAGCAACATGTTCAAAGTCTGAGGAGTTAAAAGGTGGTCCATTGTTTGATATGACAGCATCAGGTATGCCATGGCGAGCCATGTGTCCTTTGAGTCTCCTGATAATTTCTCTTCCAGTTTTGTCGGCGATCTGGTCAATTTCAAAGAAGTCACTGAAATAGTCGACTGTGACTAAATAGTTCTTCTGGTTATATGTGAAAATGTCTGTCCCAAGCTTTGACCATGGTCGATCTGGTACCTCATGGGATACAAGTGGTTCCTTTGCCTGTTTTATCTCAAATGTTCTGCAGATATCATACTTGGCAATGTAGTCAGTACTTTCTGCATTCATGTTTGGCCAACAGATGCACTTTCTTGCTCGGCGTCGGCAAGATTCTATTCCAACATGAGAGCTGTGCAGGTGCGTGAGAATTTCAGGTCGATGACTTTTCGGATTCACACACCTGGATCCACGGAGTATGATTCCATCCCGGATAGAGAGTTCATCCCGGAAATGAAAGTATGGAGCTGCCAGATTTGAAACTTCATCCGGGGACAACAGTTGTGTGATCGTACTGCCACGGGTGACGGCACAACAGCCAGAGTGCATGAATATCTGGCAAACAGTACGGAACAGCCAGAAAACCCAACGTCAGGGTGGTGTGGTGTGTTCAGGCAAAGGAACGCTGTTCCTGGAACCAGGGCCCTCAACCACCAGACTCCATACCCCAACACAGGTGAGCAATCCACGGCAGACAGGTTGCCCAATTCAGTCAAATGACCGCTGATGGGATGATGTGTGGTCATCACACGAGGGAGAAAATCTATTTGAGAGGTTAAGCAGTGCTGTACATGTACGTGTACATGTAATTATGGGATTCCCCTAAATACCTGTGTTTTACGTCATCACTATCTGCTGACCTCTTTGATGGAATTGAGTTGATGAAGAATTATGACAATTTGTATGGACAAACAGCTTTTATTTTGGGAAAGCGACACGATGTACATCAACCTCATTTATTGAACAAACAACCCATCCCCCATGTATTGTAATATAACAACAAATGTATAAATACTCTTTAGTTTGGTTCTCATTTATCACTTGCTTGACGATACCACAAGAATTGTCATATTTTTTCATCTCCAGACTTGTGATCCTACAAATTCTCGCTCTCGCCTACTTTGATTGATACACATAAGTGAAAAGCTTGTTTAAAGAAACCCAGCTGAATAGACTGTTGTATCGTTAAGATAGTATGTTAAAATAAGTATAAAGGCATCACCCAGTAATATATTAGTCATCAGTTTCTGTGAAATGTAACACGTTGTTGCAGTTGTTATTTGTGTAGCATTTGACATTCAAGACAAGAGATTTAAAAACGTATCGCTCAAAGGAGGCATCATTAATTATTAATTATTAAAACGCTAATGGTGTTATTATAAAGACGATGTAAAGTTGCTGAGGGAAGTGTCGGCTACCATCCTGTTAAAATTCAAGCATAATTGCAAACAGCAGCAGACAGCTGCACGTACACGGTCAAATCACAATATCGATCCTAAGCCAGTTACAGAAAGGACGCACTTGATGTTAGACTAATTAACAAAAATAAACTTCGTAAGATTGAAAAAAGTATAACATGACATTTAACATGTAGTGTTTAAATACATAGGCTATAACATTTGAATCAAAACGTAGATCAGTTAAATAAGCCGTAAGTATAACAAAAACAGCCTACATCTATTTACTTCTATTAGCACTGTTTTAAAACTTCGCATTGATGCAATACGGTTGGAAAACGTAAAAGAAACGGTTGAAGGTCTGTTAGGAAAACAGCATAATGTCGCATGTTTTCACATGGACATATACGATTAACGCTTAGCATTTAAATTGAAGTTATATATGAATTCAATTAAATTACATAGGAATAAAGTTGAGTAGAACAGTACACTATCACACTTCTGATAATGTTGTTTTCCAACTCAATGAATATGAGGTAAATTCTAAAAAGAAAGAAAATGTGGACAAGTGTATTCTTCGTCTTGTTATTTGTTTGTTTTGTCGAGAATCCTTAACTCTAAAATGTTTTTTTTAAAGTTCATTCTAAATCCCAGTATGATTATTCTCATTATCATATCTTTTATTACGGTTTCGTTTATAAGCCACAATTCAACTTTCAGGTCGTCTTCTCTTGATTTTAGCTGCCCCGCATACCCTCTTTTTTACAGTAAGTATTTTTACAAATTAATTCATCTTTTCATTGTTTGTGAAGCATAGATAGGCATATGATGACTTTGTCATTTGGCTCATGGCTACTGTTTCTAGTTGTATTTGATAGCTTATTTGGTATTGTAAAGTGATTATGATTTCTGAGTTGAGTGATTAAAGAGATATGATTTTTAGAAAGTAGTACACACGATGCAATGGCTTCTCAGACAGCTTCTCCACAAAGAACCGACTCTGGATAGACTTAGTGAAGGACTTCACCTGGTTTACTCCGATCGCTGTACCGCCCAGCAGTACATCACCATCAACAAAATCAACCTCAAATTACAGATTTCAGTGTCCAACAACCTTGGCACGCTTAAAATAGCTGTGGAATTCCTTGCTTTCATCATGAGTCTTCGAAGTGCATCACCACAGGATCATCCGATAAATAAATATGTGCAAAGTACATAATAAAATGCTATCATGAAGAGCCTCCACATTAATCAAACTCCGACCTCAAGAATTGATTGGCATATATACGCGATTAAGAGAGGAACGAGGATGATGTGTCCTGTTATCAGACATGATCCTTCTGGTCAGGCGGTCAAGCCCCTGGATGTCTTGTTTTGTCCAATGAACTACCCCACAGGTATAGGAGAGGACTGGCACAACAAAAGTATTGGTGGTTTTGACCTTGTTTCGAGCATTTAACTCTGAGCTCCAGATTGTCTTTAGACGAGTTTTATCTGGGCATTCTGTAGCTGGTCTCGAACTTGCATTCCAAGATAGGTGTATGTTTGCTCTTCCACACGATGCTCAAATACTTGGTAACCTGACCGATCCATCATTAGTTACCTTGCCACGTTTCAAATGAAGAGTATTACATTTGCCAAGTCGAAATGCCATTCCAATACCATTCGACAAGGAGAACCTGTTCTTTCTAACTGGTATCTCCTTTGACGAGGAGCTCGATGTAAGTAAGAGTAAGAGGTATTGGGGATCTGTGATGATGAGGTCCGGGCTGGTAACCCTCCTCGCTATTGAGCAGAAAACTCAAAGGATTTAAAAATACATGAAAGGAGTCCCCCTGAAATATTCCCCTTCTGACTGGAATAGATTCTGAAGTCTGCACCTGTCCTTGCGAGTGCACGCCAAGTTGAGTTGACCAACAACCCATTAAAGACTTGAGTAACTCAATTAATCGCTCGGGGAGGTCAATACACTGAAGAGACTTCAGAATCCATTCGTGTGGGACAGAGTCGTATGCCTTTTTGTAGTCTATCCAGCACATGGAGAGGTTGCGGTGGGACGTTTTAGCCACTTCTAAACTCATTATCTGTACAAGAAGTTGATCCTTGCACCCCCAACATCCCTTTCTCGCCCCCTTCTGTTCTCTGTAAATTATGTCATTAGAAGAGCAGTAAGATGACACGAGGTTTGTCAAACACCCTGTCTTCAAACACGTGCTAGGGCGTTTTGGGGATCAGTATCCTCTTTTGGGAAGGAGTATCATCACCTGTGTCCACAAGAGAATTAAAACAGTGAATTAACGGTGTTTGGACACAGGGAAGCGGTTTCCAATACCGGTTTCGAATGCCATCAGGCGGTGGAGCTGTATTAGATTTGGACTTTTTAATAAGACTTTTCAGGCAATCTGGTGAAATGTAACAGACAAACGACCTGTATTGCATGATCATAATCGCTGACCTATGGTGCCTCCTGGTTACAGTTGCCGGGTACAGACCACAACTGTTTCCAGAACCTGTCATTGGCATTCATGGGAGGCCGTTTATCATGCCCACCATCACCATTTGATTTAAGTTTCCTGTAGAATTGCTTTTCATTATTTCTAAAAAGTTATATATTTTCTCGTTTCATTTAATTTTACTTGAAACCGTTTTTTCTTTGTTTTATGGTTCTTAGTATTAGAAGACTTTTCTTTGGAAACCGTGCGAAGTTCCTCGAAACAGCAATTAATTTCATGTAATGAACAGGCCGCACAAAGTTTCATAGAAATAATGTCATTTAATATATCACTTTCATTTTCAGAAAAGATTGACTGGTTTGTTTGATTGGCCTCCGTTTTTCAAAAGGTATAGCAGATATTTCATCATTAACAGAGTGAAACAAAATATACACAGGGTTTTCGGAAAGATCAGCAACTGAAGATGAAGAATGAGGGTCCAAAACTGCATGGCCAATCGGCTCTATGCCAGAAGAGTTTGTTTCGGGAAGAGGAAAAATGTTCACGCGGAAGTCCATGAGAAGTTTGAGTCTGCTGCCTCTTGAGCATTTTGTTCTTGCAAACGTTCCTAACGGGCATCAGTTGTGGGTTGAACTGGCTCATGGCGTATGAGATTTTAAAGCCGCCGGAGTTTATGAGATTTTTAAGCCGCCGGCATTGCTCCAATGTAGCTTAAGCGATTCGCCATTGATGCGTCGATTATCAGGCCATCCTGTCGCTTTCGCACACTCTGGTAGCATATATTTGAGATGTTTTGACCGCAGGGGAACAATTATTTTACGCTGTTTAAACCCACTTTGAAGGGACAGACACAAACAATGAAATTGATTCCTACAACCAAAACATTGACTAATTACAATGCATTTCAGAGTTTATCAGTTAATTCAGTTTACTTTAAAAACTCAATAATTAAACCATGACACATATTAAAAAGTTCCTTCAGGGATGAAACCATGAAATACTGGAGAAAAAAATTCAAAAACTTCATCGCTGACCATTAAAGATGAAGAACGGAGGAATAATATTTCTGATTGCTTTGGTTTTTCAGTAAGTCCCTTTTCATCTAAGTTGATATACGTGACCAACACATGCTATTCTGGGACAAGTCGAATAGCGATTGGTGCCCCTCTCTAAGGATTTCATATTGCGTTGGAACATCTGAACTAATTCAAACAGGAACGATAATTCTATACCTGTCTGATTCTTGCTGTATTGTTGTTTTTTTAAAATTTTGCTTATTTATTATAAAGCATTAAACATCATTGATACACCTAAAAAAGCAGAAAAGCTAATCAGTGATGGGTGGGGTTCAGGAATGCTGAATTATTTCCCATTCATCATGGCATCCGCACAGGCTTCATGTCGTAACAAAGACCGCTGGTCGAAACAGAACGTACTGCTGAAACTATTTTTGTGGCCGTTGATTCTTAGGCTCAAATTCGTGGGACTGTGTCTAATGACTTTCTACCGAGTATACACAAACCCACCGCAATTTTGTAAGCTATCTCTAGACTTTAACGAGAGGTGACGAAAGGTGCACATCTGAAGGCAGATCACCGTACTGGGGCTAACAGTTTATTTACGTCCTTCATAAACCCTAGCTGGATTTAAACCAAGCCGTCAGCTATGAACAAGTTTAAACAATCTAGCCATATATTAAAATAACACACATTCTACGATAAAAACTCTTGCATGATAAATCTACTTTGAATGTTGTGGCAACTGGCAAAGCCAGTGACCTTACATAGTGAGTTGACCTTACATTACAAACTAAATAAATCACTAAAAATGAGTTACAGTATAAGGAACAATATTAACAGCACATCTTACACCAACAAATCTATATTTACAGATACATGCAAGGATGGTGGCGCCACTGCCTTTGGTACTACCAGGTACCCCATCCCTGTGTTGGGCGAACAGATTGTAATTAGATGACCTAATTACCACGTCATGGTAACGTGACTGCCCTTTGAAGAACCTATTCCGTTCAATCAGTTACTGTATGTAAAATGGCAGGTCAATCAACCAAAATCGTAATTCAAAGAGCTGTTATATGTTTTGGCGATCACAGAAGAATTCCTTTATTCATCAGTCATGTTTCGATTCTAAAAAGGAGGTAAGTTATACCCTATCAACAAGTTTGACTTCACAATAAAAATTGAAACAACTTCTTGAAACTGATCATTGACTTACGGGTGTCTTCATACGACTTTTTAGGATGATAAATTGTTTTCCCACAACAACCCAAGAGAGTACACATGAAAGTACAAAGGTTTCCTTATTTATTTCCTGAATTTCACCAACAGTGCAATACATACCGTGAGAAGAAAGCTGGAAAAGAATAAAGGACGCTTGTACTTCCATGTGTTCCGGTCCTCATTTCCATGAGTATATATGGTATCTGTGATATTCTAGTGATTATACTGTCAATCGATGACAGAATTCTATTACACTTTTCGAATATTTAATTTTCTGCTCACGTTATGCCTTTGTTGAATATCGACTCACTCACTAATTCACTCTACATAATCTTTGTCATGCTATCACGTCTGTGGTGAGTCCTTTTGAGGCTTAAAACTCCCGCCATTATAAGAGTGTAACACATTACCTTGTGATGTCATGTTCAGTACTTCAGCATTTCTCCCTCTCCTTTGCACTGTTTCTTGTAGAGCTGGAAGTAAAATATTAGTACCGATCAGAACAAAACCACAAACAACCAATGACATGTTTTATTATTTTACCTGGTTTTCTAAAGGAAGCAATGTTGTCTGGTATTGTGCAAGATGTTATGCTCCTTTACAAAAAGTAGGGAAACTTCATTTTTTTAAAATTAACGATTAAAAATATTTAGGAGATTTATTTGAATTAATCAATGGTGAAATGATATTTTTGAATGTTTTGAGAGTGCATCACCATTTGCACTTCCTTACAACCATGGTTATTTGGAATTTAGTCGCTTTTGAAAGATGATTGGTGCATGTCATGTAAGTTGCATGTGTACGATTTTCATTTACAAACAAACATCTAAAAGCAAACACTAACAAATGCAAGAGCCAGATGAGTGTCAAAATTAATATTCTAGTATTCCAAGCCATTTCTCGACCTTCTTGAAAACCGTCAATATCAAGAATGGGATCCTATGCATGTGTACGGGGCTGCTGCGTTGTGCACGGGCATATCATGCGTTATGTTTAGGGGTGGTAATAGAGGGAATTGGTGATGCGTTCATAATATGTCTGTATGTGAAACATTTGTCAACGTTTACATTTCCTATCCAAGCTGAAGGTTTCCCCTACATTTCCCAGTTTCCCCCTACTTTTTTTGAGTATATTTTGAACCCAATGACAGTGACGCAAACTGCTGTGCCAGCATCCTTGCATCCGTCTATAAATAAACATGTATATCTTTTATGTTTCTTAGTTGAATAAATTATTGTATGTTGTAATTCATTTCTTTCTAAGCTTTTAAGTGTTCTTGGTGCTAGGTCAACTTCTGGCCTCATCAGCTGACACGGGGCAGAACGAAAAAATGGTTACATGGAGGCGAAGGTCCGTAAGGTTCATCTCGTATGTACTTAAAGAAAAGTGACACATTCCAATTCATGTCGGTTTCCTCTCTTAATATACATTATTTCAAATTCAATGTCAGTCAGAACGTGGCAGAATGTACCAATTCATGCGATTGTTCATAATCAACCTGTAAGGTTGTCAAAAGTCACCAGTCATCCTAACAACTTGCATCTTCACCACTGGTCTATGACTTGATATTTTTCAATGGAAACCCTGGGGACCCTCAGTTCGGTGCACCAGCACTTGATGTTAGCTAAGAAATCATTATAGAGTCAAACATTTGAAACATGTTTTCACGAATAACGTATAGCACAAGTACACCGCACAAACAATAATATGAGCAAATGAGCATAGGTCAGCGTCATTGACAATCGAAGGCATGTGCCAACCAGGTCAGCGAGTCTGACCACGCCACTCGCCTCTTACAAGTCGCCTTTTGTGGCAAGCATGGGCTGCTGAAGGGCTATTAAACACTGTCTTTGCGGAATCAGGGAATTAAACTGTCAAGTTGGGCAGCCTATAGCGAATGGTTCAGCATTTTTGTTTAACACTCTGTGTCTTAATGCACTAGTACTGTCATTTCATTTTTAGCGCCTTCACATGTTTATTTACCCCCGGCCAAATGCCTTATCGCACTTATCACATCAACAAGAACACACCATATTGGACACACTTTCTTTGACCACTTCGACACTTCACGTAGACGCTACCTTGCTGACACTCGGACCAGGGAACCTGTAAAATGAATGAATGAGCTTGATAAGACGTCCAACAATTCTATGTTAAAAGGTAAAAGTTGCACTGCTGAAGGGGTCATGTCTTTCAAGTCTAAGAAAATTTCATTCTGAACAGTCAGAATTTGCCTTTGACTGTCTTGAGTCTTTGAGGACATGGGGTTTTGTTTGTAGTAATCACACACAATCACGTCAGTAGCCCAGGTCACAGGTCACTTCAACCTGTAAGCTTTAGTTTGAAGTGGACAAACAAGAAAGAGGCACAGGTCACTTCAACATGTAAGCTATAGTTTGCAGTGGGCAAACAAGAATAAATAAATAAATAAAACATGCTGAATCATGCTTTTTTTGCTGGGGTAGGATGGGTCCACAGTAAGAGGCGACCAAACCCCCTATGTCTGCGGAGGACGAGAATTGGGTAATTGAGGGATGAGAAGCCACTAACCATGTTTTGTTTGCTCATTAAGCTACCTTCACCTTATTTCACCTTATCGGCTGGTCATGCCAAGTCCTGTATTATTAATGTGGATTGGATTGGTCAGAAAGGTCTTGTTTCATCGATTTGGTAAGTTCATGCAGGACGCAAGAGTATAGTACTTCACCATGGCTGCTAGCCTGATGATCTACCTTGAGTCTGTAGTTTTTATTATATTGTATCGTCAACAATAGTTACTAAAATAGCTTTTACCACTAGTTTTAAACTTGTATCTGTGATACCGCCGATGTGACTTAAAACTCTTAACTCACTTACATGCTCTAACCATGATCATTTTCCGACTATATTAAAAGCTGTAACTCCATCTGATGTTCCTCCATCACCAAGGCGGACTTTTAAAACGGCTAACTGGGCTTTATATGAAAGACTGTGTTCTGAAAAACTTAAACCCGAACGTTTTATTGACGTTCCTGATGCTATTAAATGCTTTTCTGATGAATTGAACTCCATAGCTGATGAGTGTATACCAAAGTCCTCTGCAGTTCCACATATTCGAAAACCATGGTTCAACGATGAATGTAAACAAGCTAGGAAGGCAAGGAAAAAAGCAGAACATTATTTCCGTCGCCATCCTATGGTGCATAATTTAAATAAATTGAAAATTTTAAATGCTAAAGCACGGTGTACTTTTAAACAGAACAAAAGGCAATCTTTTGTATCTAAAATAAATTCTCGGACACCCATTTCCAAGGTATGGAACATGGTCCAAAACATAAAAGGTAAGGGTACTAAATCTACTGTCCATCATCTTAAACATGGAGATCAGTTACTTACGGATAAATCTTACCCTCGCTAAACACTCTTCCTCCTCTAATTATTTACCTAAATTCCATCAATATCAAAAACAACAAGAAAAGAAAACTATTAGTTTCAATTCTGATAATGGGGAAGATTATAATGAAACGTTTTCTATTCATGAACTCCATACTGCTCTTGATCAAGCTCATGACACTGCTACAGGAGCTGATAACATACATTGTCAACTCCTGAAGCACTTACCAGAATCCTGGTGAGAGACGCTGTTATCAATATTTGATGATATTTGGACTTCCGGGAAATTTCCTTCTTCATGGCGTGATGCTATAGTAGTACCAATACCTAAACCTGGACATGATCATACGGATCCATCTAATTACCGTCCGATTTCATTAACTAGCTGTGTTTGGAAGACCATGGAACGCATGATAAATAATCGACTTGTTTGGTACTTGGAAACAAATAACCTTGTAACAGATATACCATGTGGTTTCCGTAAAAACAGAAGTACTGTCGATCACTTAGTGCGTTTAGAATCATTTGTGAAAAATGCACTAATTAATGAACAACATGTTGTGTCTATCTTTTTTGATCTTGAAAAAGCATATGACACAACCTGGAAGTATGGCATTCAGAGAGATTTACATGACTGCGGCTTGCGAGGTCGTTTGCCTGAATTTATTGCCAACATTTTAAATGTCTGATCATTACAATCAGGATCAGGGTGTTCCACAAGGCAGTGTTTTGTCAGTCACTCTTTTTAGTATCAAGATCAACAGTTTATCAAAAGTTTTTAACGATTCAGTTGATGGATCGTTATTTGTGGATGATTTTAATATTTCTTGTCGTGGTAAAAATATGCATACCATTGAACGGCAATTGCAGTTGTGTTTAAACAAGATTAATAAATGGTGTCTTGAAACGGTTTTAAAGTTTCCAAATCGAAAACTAATTGCATACATTTTTGTCCTAAATACAAACCACATAAAGACCCTGAACTGTCTCTAGATTGGACGCCCATTAAAGTTGTGAAAGACGCCAAGTTCTTGGGTCTAATCTTTGATTCACATTTAACGTTTTTACCACATATTAAATCACTTAAAACTAAATGCCCGAAAGCACTTGACTTGTTGAAAGTTGTTTCGAATTCAAAATGGGGAGGGGATCAAGCTGCCCTTCTCCATCTATATCGATCACTCGTTTCTTCTAAACTTGATTATGGCTCCATCGTCTATGGTGGAGCCTGCAAAAGCAACTTTAAACTATTAGATTCAGTCTATCATCAAGGTCTAAGACTTTGTCTTGGCTCCTTTAGAACTTCACCTGTTGACAGCCTGTATGTCGAGGCTGATGAACCATCTCTTGAGCAGCGACGTATAAAGTTAGCTTTACAGTATGTATCAAAACTATATTCAAATGAGTCAAATCCTGCATATAACTGTGTTTTCAATCCTCTGTATGAGGATTTATACAATAAGAAATCTTCTCTTGTTCCGCCTCTTGGTTTAATAATAAAACCACTTATTTCTGCTGCCAGCATTGAGCTGGAAAACATAGCTACTTCCCGTCTTCCTTCTTCTCCTCCTTGGCAGTTGGTTAGGCCACAAGTTGACCTAACATTAACGACTTTTAAAAAAACAGAAATGAATGAATTACAGTGTAAACAAGAATATAATCAACTGAAACATAAATATAACAATTATAAATCCTTATTTACAGATGGGTCCAAGGACGGTGGCACTGTAGCTTGTGTCACTGTCATTGGATCCAGAACAATATTTTCTAGATTACCAGATAACAGTTCTATTTTTACAGCTGAAGCTAACGCCATACTAACAGCTCTTAAATATACTCAAAGACACCCTAAACGTAAAAAATATATAATCTATTCCTATTCAGACTCTCTTTCTTGCCTTCAGGCTGTAAAAAATATATCTTGTAAACATCCACTTTTAATTCGTCTTCTGTTGGTTACCCAACCACGTAGGGATATCTGGTAACACAATGGCCGATCTTGCTGCCAAGACAGCACTCAACAAATCTGTGACACCACTTCTTATTCCATATTCTGATTGCAAAGCTAGCATTAGAACTTACATCCGTGATCTGATGCTGAAGAAGTGGGACACCTAAATAGGTCTAAATAAAGTTCATGAAATAAAACCGTATATTGGTCACACCAACTTGGGCTGACAGTCCAGATTTGAAGAGGTTATTTACGACGATGTTGTATTGGCCATACTAGATATACTCATGTGCACCTTTTGAAAGGTGAGGATCCTTCGTTTTGTATCCCTTGTGATGAGAGAGTCGCGGTCAAGCATATTCTGCTTGACTGTTGAATTCTCCATCACAAGGGATAAGTATTTTACAGTTAAAACAATGAAAGATCTTTTTACTAGCGTTCATTCATATTTAATTTTTGGTTTTTTAAAAGAGACTGATTTTTGGGTGGAATTTTGAATGTTATATTGTGTAAATAGATGTATTTTAATGATTGGTAGTTTGGATTAGTAACTTGAATTCTTGGTGGCTGTGCCCTCAAAGGGGGTTGAAGTATTGTAAAATTATTGTCCTCCTGAGAGGGTACGTAAGTCCACAAACATTCACAGTAAATTTAAGTCTACCAGGATTTTAATCGTAGTATTAGTGTGATTTTAATTTCGGCTAACTTTTCGTGCAATCGCCAGCAGCTGAAGGGATGGTGTAAATCCAACTAGGGTCCATGTAGGTAGCAAAGGTACTGTAAGTCCCCATGTATGGTGAATTACCTTCTGTTGTTGTCGATCTATAGTCTGTTTATATATTGTATTGTATATTTCCATGCTAGTTTCAATTGAAATTATGATGTTCTAGTTGTTTTACTGTTCTTCGTTGACGTGTAGATGTGATGTATATATGCTCTTTTTCATTGTTGAATGTTCTCGTCACGATAGGGCTGAGATATTGCCGATGTGACGTTAAATATTAACTCACTAACCATGATCACGTTGTTCTAAACTGTTTGCTATACACAAAGCAGCGCGGCACCCGTGGCGAGCCACCTCCTCGTGGTGGGTGCTGGGTAACGCCAAGAGCTCGCCGACACCCCCGTAGTGGACCCGGGGGGATATTTGGTCCACCAACCCGTTTGCCGTGGGTTGCGTCCCGTGTCGGTGGAGGACGGGATCCTGGTGGTTGAGGGCACTGGGGCTTTTAACTGCGTTCCATTGCCCAACACACCACTTTGGCCCTTCCTTCACCTAGACGGGTGGTCGAATGGGCCCGGTTCGACCAATCGGCTGGTCATGCCAAGCCCTGTGCATGGAGTATATATATCACTGCACAAATTTTATTTGGTTTTTTACTTTCGGTCTTGGCCTATTTGTTCATTGAGCTTTTCGAATTTTAAAATGCATTTTTGAAGTTCTAAATTTTTGCCTAGAGTCTTATGCCCAGAAGGCGGTGGCTCATGGGCCAATCTGGTAGACTAATTATTTCTAATTCTTCTGCTGGAGTATATCATCCGGGTATCCTTGGTGCTGTAAGCTGGAGGCCCGCTTACTTTAGCATTATCCTTGTGATACTCCGTGGTGGGTGGGGAGCTCGGATGATGAACCGTATTACACTAACCATGGCTTATGAAACTCCAACCAAAAAAACAAAACGTCCACTTGATATTGACCCTGTTGATACTGACCATAGACCGTCTACATCGATTGAGTATTGGCCACGTTTCATTGTGATTGAGACTCCTGATAAGACACCTTTGAAGTTGAACCCCTTTGCTGTATCCAAAGGTATGCAAGGCATTGCTGGGGATGTGAAGAACATCAGACGCTTACGTTCGGGTGCCCTGCTAGGAAAAAGCAGCAAGCAACAAATCTGATGAATATTAAATCTTTCGTGGGCATTCCCGTCTCGGTTTCTGCACACAAAACCTTGAATACAAGTAAAGGTATCGTGAGAGATAGAGATCGATTGTTTGATGACATGTCGGAACTTGATATAGGATCTGAAATGAAGGATCAAGGTGTACTATATGTCAAGCGCTTTTCAACTCGCAGAAACAACGAAACCGTCAAAACAAGTACGTATCTGTTTACTTTCTCATGTCCAAATGCTCCAAAATCAGTGAAGGCAGGCTACTGCAACATACAAGTTGATACCTACATCCCCAACCCGCTCAGGTGTTTTAAATGCCAGAAATATGGACACGGTGTATCTACCTGCACATTGTCTGTTGTGTGTGCTCACTGTGGTGAGAAGACACACACAACAGAAGATTGTGACAGCGATTATAAAAAATGCACCAATTGCTCAGGCGACCATTCGTCCTTTTCTAAACAGTGTCCTATTTGGAAAGAGCAAATGGAGATCAATAAAATAAAATTCACTCAAAATATCTCTTTTGCGGAGGCCAAAAAACTGGTAAAGACATCTGATCTTACAGAAAGTTATGCAACAGTAGCAAAAACATCATCGGTTTCTAGCTCTAAAACAACATCAACCACAGGCTGTCAAACTACCTTGACTTGGGTAAATTGCGATTCTCCACAGCATTTGTACCCTGCTATATCATCACAGACTGAGGAATCACTTCCTAGTACCTCAAGGTCTTCTGATCACAAATCATCATCTCAGTCACACTCAAAGTCTCAATCGACATCTGATAGTCAGCAAACGGTGAAAAGTAAACCGAAGCCAAAGTCTGATGTTTCAAAACATCAAAGTGGTAGAACTCCTAAAGGGTCACAGAACAAAATTCAATTGTTCAATAAATACGGATCTCTTGAAGACATGGACGTTTCTGAAAACGTCCATTCTAGGGCACATAGCTTGTCGCCCTCTAAAAGAGTGCGGGGTAGATCCCCAATAAATCCCCCCAAAAGATAGTTTATTCCAGTAATATTGTACAGTGGAACTGCAGAGGATTGAGGACTAATTTACACGAATTACAGCTATTAGTCCAAGATTTTACACCTTCAGCGTTATGTCTCCAAGAGACATATTTAAAACAAACAGATACATTTGACCTTCGTCACTTTAATACATATCATTGTTTTTCACCTCCGGGTGATAGAGCCACTGGCGGAGCATCCGTTCTAGTCAGACAAAACGTTATTCAAAGCCCCGTTTCACTTAATACTAATATGCAGGCTGTTGCTGTGAGAATTACTTTACATGTAGCATTTACGCTATGCTCCCTCTATATTTCGCCATCTTCGACATTTGCCAAAACTGATCTTCAAGCTCTATATGACCAACTCCCGAAGCCCTGTATTATAATGGGAGACTTAAATGGGCACAACCCACTCTGGGGTAGTGTAAATATAAACACTAAAGGGAAATTGTTGGAGGACTTTTGTTCTGACAATGATTTGTGTATTTATAATGATGGTTCCAACACATATTTACATCCTGGTACAGGGACCTATTCTGCTCTCGACTTGTCAATTACAAATTCCGAACTATTAAATGAATTCGAATGGTCAGTCCACGATGACCTCTGTGGAAGTGACCATTTTCCTACTATATTAAAAGCTGTAACTCCATCTGATGTTCCTCCATCATCAAGACGGAATTTTAAAAAGGCTAACTGGGCATTATATGAAACACTGTGTGCTGAAAAACTTAAACCCGAACGTTTTATTGACGTTCCTGATGCTATTAAATGTTTTTCTGAGGAACTGAATTCCATAGCTGATGAGTGTATACCAAAGTCCTCTGCAGTTCCACATATTCGAAAACCATGGTTCAGCGATGAATGCAAACAAGCTAGGAAGGCAAGGAAAAAAGCAGAACATTATTTCCGTCGCCATCCTATGGTGCATAATTTAAATAAATTTAAAATTTTAAATGCTAAAGCACGGCGTACTTTTAAACAGAATAAACGCCAATCTTGGCAAAATTATGTATCCAAAATAAATTCACGGACACCCATGTCCAAGGTATGGAACATGGTCCAGAAAATTAAAGGTAAGGGTACTAAATCTACAGTCCATCATCTTAAACATGGAGATCAGTTACTTACGGATAAATCAGATATTGCGAATAAACTGGGTGAAACCCTCGCTAAACACTCTTCCTCTTCTAATTATTTACCTAAATTCCAGCAGTATCAAAAACAAGAAGAAAAGAAAACTATTAATTTCAATTCAGATAATGGGGAAGATTATAATGAAACATTTTCTATTCATGAACTCCATACTGCTCTTGATCAAGCTCATGACACTGCTACAGGAGCTGATAACATACATTATCAACTCCTGAAGCATTTACCAGAATTCTGTTTAGAGACGCTGTTATCAATATTTGATGATATTTGGACATCCGGGAAATTTCCTTCTTCGTGGCGTGATGCTATAGTGGTACCAATACCTAAACCTGGACGTGATCATACGGATCCATCCAGTTATCGTCCGATTTCATTAACTAGCTGTGTTTGCAAGACCATGGAACGCATGATAAATAATCGACTTGTTTGGTACTTGGAAACAAATAACCTTATCACAGATATACAATGTGGTTTCCGTAAAAACAGAAGTACCGTCGATCACTTAGTGCGTTTAGAATCATTTGTGAAAAACGCGCTGATTAATAAGCAACATGCTGTGTCTATCTTTTTTGATCTTGAGAAAGCATATGACACAACCTGGAGGTATGGCATTCTGAGAGATCTACATGATTTCGGTTTGCGTGGTCGTTTGCCTCAATTCATAGACAAATTTTTAAATAACCGACAATTTCAAGTCCGCGTAGGTTCTACCCTGTCTGATCATTACAATCAGGATCAGGGTGTTCCACAAGGCAGTATTTTGTCAGTCACACTTTTTAGTATAAAGATCAACAGTTTATCTAAAGTTTTAAACGATTCCATTGATGGATCCTTATTTGTGGATGATTTTAATATTTCATGTCGTGGTAAAAATATGCATACCATAGAGCGGCAGTTGCAGTTATGTTTAAACAAAATAAATAAATGGTGTCTTGAAAACGGCTTTAAATTTTCTAAATCGAAAACTAATTGCATACATTTTTGTCGTAAGTACAAACCACATAAAGACCCTGAACTATCTCTAGATGGCACTCCCATTAAAGTTGTCAAGGAGGCCAAGTTCTTGGGATTAATTTTTGACTCACACCTTACGTTTCTGCCTCATATTAAATCTCTGAAAACTAAATGCCTGAAAGCACTTGATTTGTTGAAAGTGGTATCAAATTCTAAATGGGGAGGTGATCAAGCTACCCTTCTCCATCTATATCGATCACTTGTCCGTTCTAAACTTGATTATGGCTCCATCGTATATGGTGGAGCCTGCAACAGCAACTTAAAAGTATTAGATTCTGTTCATCATCAAGGTCTAAGACTTTGTCTTGGGTCCTTTAGAACCTCTCCTGTTGACAGTCTATATGTTGAAGCCGATGAACCATCTCTTACACAACGTCGTATAAAATTATCTTTACAATATATCACAAAGCTATACTCTAACGAATCTAACCCTGCATATAACTGTGTTTTCAATCCTCTCTACGAGGACTTGTACAACAAAAGGTCTTCTCTTGTTCCACCTCTCGGGCACAGAATTAAACCCTTTCTTTCTTCGGCCGGCATTGAGCTGGAAAACATAGCTCCCTCCCGTCTTCTTTCTTCTCCTCCTTGGCAGTTGGTTAGGCCACAAGTTGACCTAACATTAACGACTTTTAAAAAATCAGTAACGAATGAATTACAGTATAAACAAGAATATAATCAACTGAAACATCAATTATTTCCGTCGCCATCCTATGGTGCATAATTTAAATAAATTTAAAATTTTAAATGCTAAAGCACGGCGTACTTTTAAACAGAATAAACGCCAATCTTGGCAAAATTATGTATCCAAAATAAATTCACGGACACCCATGTCCAAGGTATGGAACATGGTCCAGAAAATTAAAGGTAAGGGTACTAAATCTACAGTCCATCATCTTAAACATGGAGATCAGTTACTTACGGATAAATCAGATATTGCGAATAAACTGGGTGAAACCCTCGCTAAACACTCTTCCTCTTCTAATTATTTACCTAAATTCCAGCAGTATCAAAAACAAGAAGAAAAGAAAACTATTAATTTCAATTCAGATAATGGGGAAGATTATAATGAAACATTTTCTATTCATGAACTCCATACTGCTCTTGATCAAGCTCATGACACTGCTACAGGAGCTGATAACATACATTATCAACTCCTGAAGCATTTACCAGAATTCTGTTTAGAGACGCTGTTATCAATATTTGATGATATTTGGACATCCGGGAAATTTCCTTCTTCGTGGCGTGATGCTATAGTGGTACCAATACCTAAACCTGGACGTGATCATACGGATCCATCCAGTTATCGTCCGATTTCATTAACTAGCTGTGTTTGCAAGACCATGGAACGCATGATAAATAATCGACTTGTTTGGTACTTGGAAACAAATAACCTTATCACAGATATACAATGTGGTTTCCGTAAAAACAGAAGTACCGTCGATCACTTAGTGCGTTTAGAATCATTTGTGAAAAACGCGCTGATTAATAAGCAACATGCTGTGTCTATCTTTTTTGATCTTGAGAAAGCATATGACACAACCTGGAGGTATGGCATTCTGAGAGATCTACATGATTTCGGTTTGCGTGGTCGTTTGCCTCAATTCATAGACAAATTTTTAAATAACCGACAATTTCAAGTCCGCGTAGGTTCTACCCTGTCTGATCATTACAATCAGGATCAGGGTGTTCCACAAGGCAGTATTTTGTCAGTCACACTTTTTAGTATAAAGATCAACAGTTTATCTAAAGTTTTAAACGATTCCATTGATGGATCCTTATTTGTGGATGATTTTAATATTTCATGTCGTGGTAAAAATATGCATACCATAGAGCGGCAGTTGCAGTTATGTTTAAACAAAATAAATAAATGGTGTCTTGAAAACGGCTTTAAATTTTCTAAATCGAAAACTAATTGCATACATTTTTGTCGTAAGTACAAACCACATAAAGACCCTGAACTATCTCTAGATGGCACTCCCATTAAAGTTGTCAAGGAGGCCAAGTTCTTGGGATTAATTTTTGACTCACACCTTACGTTTCTGCCTCATATTAAATCTCTGAAAACTAAATGCCTGAAAGCACTTGATTTGTTGAAAGTGGTATCAAATTCTAAATGGGGAGGTGATCAAGCTACCCTTCTCCATCTATATCGATCACTTGTCCGTTCTAAACTTGATTATGGCTCCATCGTATATGGTGGAGCCTGCAACAGCAACTTAAAAGTATTAGATTCTGTTCATCATCAAGGTCTAAGACTTTGTCTTGGGTCCTTTAGAACCTCTCCTGTTGACAGTCTATATGTTGAAGCCGATGAACCATCTCTTACACAACGTCGTATAAAATTATCTTTACAATATATCACAAAGCTATACTCTAACGAATCTAACCCTGCATATAACTGTGTTTTCAATCCTCTCTACGAGGACTTGTACAACAAAAGGTCTTCTCTTGTTCCACCTCTCGGGCACAGAATTAAACCCTTTCTTTCTTCGGCCGGCATTGAGCTGGAAAACATAGCTCCCTCCCGTCTTCTTTCTTCTCCTCCTTGGCAGTTGGTTAGGCCACAAGTTGACCTAACATTAACGACTTTTAAAAAATCAGTAACGAATGAATTACAGTATAAACAAGAATATAATCAACTGAAACATCAATATAGCAATTACAAACCCTTATTTACAGATGGATCCAAGGACGGTGGCGCAGTGGCTTGTGCCACTGTCATTGGATCCAGAACAATATCTTCTAGATTACCAGATAATAGTTCTATTTTTACAGCAGAAGCTAACGCCATATTAACAGCTCTTAAATATATTCAAAGACACCCGAAACGTAAACAGTATATAATCTATTCAGACTCTCTTTCTTGCCTTCAGGCTATTAAAAATCTTTCTTGTAAACATCCACTTTTAATTGAAATTATTGAACTGTATAATAATCTTGCTACTGGCCAATACGACATCGTCTTCTGTTGGTTACCCAGCCATGTAGGCATTTCTGGTAACGCAATGGCCGATCTTGCTGCCAAGGCAGCACTCAACAAATCTGTGACACCACTTCTTATTCCCTACACTGATTATAAAGCTACCATTAGATCTTATATCCATGATCTGATGCAGAAGAAGTGGGACACCCAAGTTGGTATAAATAAATTACATGAGATAAAACCTTACATTGGTTATACCCACTTGGGTTGTCAGTCCAGATTTGAAGAGGTCATACTACGACGATGTCGTATTGGCCACACTAGATATACTCATGCATACCTGTTCAAAGGTGAGGATCCTCCATTTTGTATCCCTTGTGATGAGAGAGTCACGGTCAAGCATATTCTGCTTGACTGTGTCGAATTCTCCATCACAAGGGATACGTATTTTACAGTTAAAACGATGAAGGATCTTTTTACCAGCGTTAGTTTTCATTTAATTATTGGTTTTTTAAAAGAAATTAATTTTTTGATTGAATTGTGAGCAATATGTTTCTGTAAAAAGATATATTTTAATAATTGGTAGTTTGGATTCGTAACTAGAATTGTTAGTGGCTGCACCCTCAAAGGGGGTTGAAGTATTGTAAAAATATTGTCCTCCTGAGAGGGTACGTAAGCCCAAAAACATTCATAGTAAATTTAATTCTACCAGGCTTTTAATCGTAGTATTCGTGTTGTTTTAATTGTGGCTAGCATATTGTACACTCGCCAGCGGCTGAAGGGATGGTGTAAATCCAACTAGGATCCATGCAGGTAGCAAAGGTACTGTAAGTCCCCATGGTCCCTAGTATGGTGACCTACCTTCTGTTGCTGGCGATCTATAGTCTGTTTTTATATTGTATTGTCTGAATATTGATATTAGTTTTAACTTTCCAAGCTAGTTTTAATTCAAATTGTGATACTGTAGTTGTTTTACTGTCCTTTGTCGACAGGTTTTATAACACACACATATTCGTTTTCAGTGGTCTGTTCCCGTCACGATATGGCTGAAATATTGCCGATGTGACGTTAAATATTAACTCACTCACTCACTCACAAAGCAGCGCAATGAATGTGTGGTGAAATATGAATGGATCTTTGTTCCTTTCGTGTGCACTGTACAGGGAAACAGCAGTCTCTTTATGTATTGTCAGTCACTCAGCAAATGTTGGAGTCTTTCTATGTACAAGACATTGAACTCTTGCCATTGCATTGTATGGGATAGAACTTATTGCCAACTTGGCATGATGGAATAAAGCATAGTAGTCGATGTCACGTACAGACAAATGTTGCAACGATGTGACTGAAACCTTGCCGATTTGACGTTAAATATTCTTTCACTTACACAGTCAGTCAGTGTGTCACGTCAAACTTATAATCACCAAAAAGGATGAGATCCTCATGAAAACAAATTATAAAATCTTTCAACAAATTATAAAATCTATCAAAGCTGATTTGTTTTATATTGCATTGTTTTCTTTCATCACATTGATTTATATTTCATTCTAGTCAGTTCGTCTCTGCGATACTCTAGACATGTTACTGTCCTTCATAGACAGCTGTTTCGTATAATTTACGATTAATTACCAAGTATACCAATGAACTGTTTTCGTCACGATGACATGCGAAGGTCCCGTGGTAGAATAGGTCTTCGCCAACACATGCTTGCCATAACAGGCGACTAACGTTATCGGGTGGTCTGGGACACTGACTTGGTTGACACATGTTATCGGTTTCCAGTTGAGCAGATCGATGCTCACGTTGTTGATCAGTGGATTGTCTGGTCCACAGTCGATTATTTACACACCGCTGCCATATTGCTGGTATAGTGCTGAGTGCAGCATAAAACTAAACTCACTCACTTACTCTCGTCACGATATGGCTGAAATATTGTCTATTTGACGATAAACTGTAACGCACTCACACACACATAAACAGGGCCATAGAATTGAGCCCATGGTGCTACATGTCTTGGCAAAATATAGTCAAGATGATATGATTAAAGAACGATACTACCGGTTCCAATTCTTTCAGCAGCCAAACTTTTCCTCTGGCATGGAGTGTCAACCCAGTGCAGCAGGTTGCCCAGAGCTATTGTCTCTGGAGTTTTGGTATACATTCCATCCCTGGGTACCACTAATTATAGTTTTTCTCAGTGTCTGATAACCATACCCTACACGTTTACCCTCAACACAAATATACTTACAGAACTTGTGTTCCTCCAACAAATCCAATCTTGGCTATTCGTTGAATTCTTTGGCTGGACAGATGGCACATTCTTCAATGTTCTGCAAATCAGCTCCTTAGGATGGAATCGTACAATAAAACAATCAGTTAAGCGCAAACATTTAGAGAGGCACTGTAATTTCCCGTATGGCCTGAATTCAGCCAGTGGTGTACCATGATCACATTGCTGTTGCTGTGCAAATTTTCTTATTACAGACATGTCCCCGATCACATCTACTCTGTACATTGAGACCAAAAGCAATGTAAAGTAGAACAATTGGGGTATCATTGCTAAAGGTGTCAACAGTCCAATATTTTTATATGCAAATTGTCAGTTGCTCAACGTAAAAGGTTATGTCTGCAGACACTCACTGCGCAGTGCATCAGACTGATCGCGGATTTCATGAAACATGTTGCAAATCCATCTTCATAAAAATTGTGATATTATCAATGTTCCTACTGTGGATTTATATAATCGGGTCAGTCGATACCAAGAACAGGGGTCGAGGGTTTGCTGGTTGATCACAGCTGTGAGTAGCTACATATCATGTGCCTTTCCACGAAATTTCAATACTGCTAAAACATTATTGTGGGGACTGGAAATAGACCTTTATGAAAGGTCGGTTTTGCAAAAGGCTATATTTTTCAATGATTAGTTTTAAACTGGGCAATGATGCGTTCCTTTTATGACACATTATACATTCTTATATATCCATAATTTATTCCATGGTAATATCCTCAAACTAACTAAAACAATAACAGAGCAGTCATAAATGTTAATTCTCCATAAACTGCTTCATGTTTTTATATGCTTGAAATATCCACACTGCATTGTAGGCTCAAATATCTAGAATATTGTCTCTATAAATTCCGATACATTATCGTTGATACAATCGTAAGACGCATGAAGATGTGGGATAGAATGGGCCTTTAGCAACCCATACTTGCCACAAAACGTGGCAAGGCTTGTCGTAAGAGACGACTAACGGCACCGGGTGGTCACTTGCTGACTTGGTTGGAACATGTCATCGGTTCCAAATAGAAGATGAAGGTGGGATAGAATGGGCCAGACTGGATTCCTCTGCACCATCGTCCTTTGTTGACACTCGATGGCGGGTGGAGAGTAAGTTTGCCGAATATAATTTTCTCACCATGTCTCTCAACCAACACTCTGGTTCGTCATTTTGATTCTGTATCATCTGATGAGGAACTTACACCTGAAGTTAATGATTACTGGCCGAGATCTATTTCCATTTCATCTTCCGATGGTAATGCGCTCAAGTTGAATCCGTTTGCCATATCCTTGGGCATCAAAGGTGCCTGTGGTGAAGTTAAAAACGTCACTCGACTCGACTCCGCTCTGGCTCACTGCTTGTGGAATGTATACGAAGACAACAGTCCAGTCCGTCAATCTGCTTGGATTAAAGCAGTTTGTAAATGTCCCGGTTGTTGTCTCAGTACACAATACACTTAACTCCTGCCGTGGAATAATTCGAGATCGTGCTCGTCTTTCTGACATGAGCGAGGGAGAGCTTCTGGTCGAATTCAAAAATCAAGGAGTAATTGCTGTAAAGCGATTTACAAGGAAACAAAATGACACTGTGATAAAAACACTTATCTTTTCACGTGTGCCCTGCCAACTATCCCAAAATCAATAAAAGCCGGATACTTCAACATCGGAGTTGATGTTTATGTTCCAAATCCTCTCCGGTGTTACTATTGCCAAAAATTTGGTCATGGTGCCAGAACTTGTACTCGCACTCGCACTCAGATATGTTCTCGCTGCGGTGGTACTCATGCCAATTCTGATTGCAACAATGCAATAAAGTGTGCAAACTGTGATGGTGAGCATTTAGCCTCGTCCAGGTCCTGTCCCATCTTCGGTTATCAGTCAGAAATTATGAAAGTGAAATGCACAAACAATCTTTCTTATTTTGAAGCCAAAAGGTTGGTGCCAGATCTGTTTTTAGTTCCAAGTACATTATCCTTTTCAGCTGTAGCATTTTCTCCTGTCCCTATGAAAAAAGTTACAACAGTGGCTACATCGTGCCAGACTGAAATTTCATGGATTCATGATAAACAAATATCGGTAAGTGAAAGTATCCTATCAAGTCAAACGACAAATACTTCGGCCTCTCAAACCGAAAGCCCACCATTGAAGATCACAGAGCCAGAATCTCCAGAACTTTCTGACACTGAGAGCAATGTTCTTCGTCAAACAAGGAAAGAAAAATAAACACAAGAAAAAACACTGGAAATGGAGGTTACTACTCCGTTTCACACCAAAAGGAATGTTCTTCCTTCACGTTTTCGTTCACCCATTAACCCACCATGAGTGCAAGTCACATTATTCAGTGGAATTGTAGGGGACTTCAGAATAATTTCAATGATCTGCAGTTATTAATTCAAGATTTCAAACCATCGGTAATTTGTTTACAAGAAACGTTCCTTAAGACAACAGATAAATTTGATTTACGGCTTTACAATTCATATCATCGGTATTCTCCCGCGGGAGATAAAGCTACTGGTGGATCGTCAGTACTAGTGCGACAGGGTGTGATTCACAGTCCTGTTCCTCTAGCTACGCCCCTTCAAGCTGTTGCAGTCCGAGTTACTTTAAACATAGTGTTTACTCTTTGTTCTTTGTATATACCACCCTCCTATTCACTTCAACAGTCTGAACTCCAGGCTCTATATGACCAGCTCCCTAAGCCATGTGTTATCATGGGTGATATAAATGGTCATAACCCAATTTGGGGTTCTCATGATACAAATACCAAGGGCAAAGTACTTGAAGAGTTTTCCTTGAATAATGATTTGTGCGTTTTTAATGATGGTTCTCACACGTATTTACATCCTGCCACTGGCACGTATTCGTGCCTTGATTTATCACTAGTTGATTCTAATTTGCTTACAGAATTCGAATGGTCAGGCCACGATGACCTCTGTGGAAGTGATCATTTTCCTACCATACTAGAATCTGTGACACCTTCTGATGTCCCTCCATCACCACGATGGAACTTTGCTAAAGCTGACTGGGATTTGTATGAAATTCGCTGCTCTGCAAAACTAACACCTGATGCTTTTGTTGATATTTCTGATCCGATAAAAATCTTCTCCAAAGAACTTCTTCAAATAGCTCATGAATGTATCCCGAAGTCCTCTTCAAATCCACACATACGTAAACCATGGTTTACTGCTGACTGCAAACAAGCTAGGAAGGCCCGGAAGAAAGCTGAACAGTATTTCCGTCGCCATCCTATGGTCCATAATTTAAACAAATTTAAAATTGTAAATGCTACAGCAAGGCGTACTTTTAAACAAAATAAACGCCAGTCATGGCAAAATTACGTTTCAAAAATAAATTCACGTACGCCAATTTCAAAGGTATGGAACATGATCCAGAAAATGAAAGGTAAGGGCTCTAAATCTAGTATTCACCATCTTAAAGATAGGAATCAGTTATTGACTAATAAATCACATATTGCTAATAAACTTGGTGAGACTTTGGCGAAACATTCTTCCTCATCAAATTATGTACCTGAATTCCAAAAATATCAAAAACAGCAGGAAAAGAAATATATTAATTTTACTTCAGACAATGGGGAAGATTACAATGAAACCTTTTCAATACATGAACTTCATACTGCTCTTGACCAAGCGATGTAAATCCAACTAGGGTCCATGCAGGTAGCAAAGGCACTGTAAGTCCCCATGGTCCCTAGTATGGTGATCTACCTTCAGTTGTTGGCAATCTATAGCCTGATTTTACATTGTATTGTCCCAATAGTGATATTAGTTTTAACTTTCCACACTAGATTTAATTCAAACTGTGATATTCTAGTTGTTTTACCGTCCTTCGTTGACAGGGTCTTAAACTATACATATATTTCATTTCAGAATTAAATGTTCTCGTCACGATATGGCTGAGACATTGCCGATGTGACGTTAAATATTAACTCACTCACTCACTCACTTGACCAAGCTCACGATACTGCTTCCGGAGCTGATGGTATACATTATCAACTTCTGAAGCACTTGCCAGAATCCTGTTTAGAGACACTCTTACATGTATTTGATGACATTTGGACAACTGCAAAATTTCCTCCCTCGTGGCGAGATGCCATAATTGTACCCATTCCTAAACCTGGACGTGATCATACTGATCCATCGAATTATAGACCAATTTCACTAACGAGCTGCGTTTGCAAAACCATGGAACGCATGATAAATAATCGACTTGTTTGGTACTTGGAGACTAATAACGTAATAACAGATATACAATGTGGTTTCCGTAAAAACAGAAGTACCATCGATCATTTAGTGCGTTAAGAATGCCATAATTAATAAACAACATGCTGTGTCAGTCTTTTTCGATGTAGAAAAAGCATACGACACGACATGGAAACATGGGATTTTAAAAGATTTACATGACTTTGGATTACGAGACCGCCTGCCTCAATTTATATCCAACTTTTTAAATGACAGGCAGTTTCAAGTCCGAGTGGGTTCAACCCTGTCTGACCATTATACTCAGATCAGGGTGTCCCACAAGGCAGTATTTTGTCTGTCACTCTGTTTAGTATTAAGATCAACAGTCTACCAAAGGTTTTAACTGATTCAATCGATGGATCACTTTTTGTGGATGATTTTAATATTTCTTGTGGTAAAACTATGCACACCATTGAACGGCAATTACAGTTGTGTTTAAATAAAATAAATAAATGGTGCCTTGAAAACGGCAAACAAAAACTAATTGTATACACTTTTGTAGAAAATATAAACCGCATAAGGACCCAGAACTATCTTTAAATGGCACTCCAATCAAAGTTGTAAAGGAGGCCAAGTTCCTGGGTTTAATTTTCGATTATCATTTAACCTTCTTACCACACATTAAATCTCTTAAAGTTATATGCCTGAAGGCACTAGATTTGCTGAAGGTTGTGTCCAATTCTAAGTGGGGAGGGGATCAAACTAAACTCCTTCATTTATACAGATCAGTGGTACGATCCAAACTTAATTATGGTTCCATTGTATATGGTGGAGCCTGCAAAAGCAACCTTAAACTATTAGATTCTGTCCATCACCAAGGTCTAAGACTTTGTCTTGGGTCCTTCAGAACTTCACCTATTGACAGTCTCTACGTTGAGGCTGATGAACCATCTCTTACACAACGCCGTATAAAATTGTCTTTACAATATATTACTCAATTATACTCCAATGAATCTAACCCTGCATATAACTGTGTGTTCAGTCCCCTTTATGAGGATTTATACAATAAAAAAATCTTCTCTTGTCCCGCCTCTAGGACATAAAATTAAACCATTTCTTTCTTCGGCCGGCATTGAGCTGGAAAACATAGCTCTCTCCCGTCTTTTTCTTCTCCTCCTTGGCAGTTGGTTAGGCCCCAAGTGGACCTAACATTAACCACATTTAAAAATCAGAAACTAATGATTTGCAATATAAACAAGAATATAATCAACTAAAACATAAATATAGCAATTATAAATCCTTGTTCACAGATGGGTCCAAGGATGGTGGATTCAGAACATTGGATTCAGAACAATATCTTCTAGATTACCAGATAATAGCTCTATCTTTATAGCAGAAGCTAACGCCATACTAACGGCTCTCAAATACATACAAAGACACCCTGAACATAAACAGTATATAATCTATTCAGACTCTCTTTCTTACCTTCAGGCTCCTAAAAATGTTTTTTTTGTAAACATCCACTTTTATTAGAAATTATTGCATTGTACAATAATCTTGCCACTGGCCAGTGCGACATCGTCCTTTGTTGGTTACCTAGTCACGTTGGCATTTCTGGTAACACAATGGCGGATCCTGCTCCCAAGGCAGCACTCAACAAATCTGTGACACCACTTCTTATTCCATACTCAGATTATAAACCTACAATAAGATCTTATATCCGTGATCTGATGGAGAAGAAGTGGGACACCCAGGTAGGTATAAATATATTACATGAATCTCAGTCCAGATTTGAGGAGGTCATTATGCGACGATGTCGCATTGGCCATACGAGGTATACTCACGATTATCTATTAAAAGGTGAAGATCCTCCGTTTTGTATCCCTTGTGATGAGATAATCACAGTCAAGCATGTCCTGCTTGACTGTGTTGAATATTCCATCACAAGAGATAAATATTTTAATGCACGAACTTCGAAGGATCTTTTTAATTATGTTAGCTCTCATTTAATCATTGCATTTTTAAAAGAATTAGATTTGCTAAATGAATTGTAAATAAATAAATATTTTTTGCTAGGAAGTTTGAATTAGTAACTTAGAGTGTTAGTGGCTGTATCCTCGAAGGGGGTTAAAGCACTGTAAAATTATTGTCCTCCTGAGAGGGTACGTAAGTCCCAAAACATTTGAAGTCAAATTTGATCTTCCATTTTTTCTTAGCCGTAGTATTTCTGTCATTTTAATTTGTGGCTAATCTTGCATACAATCACCAGCAGCTGAGGGGATGATGTAAATCCAGCTAGGGACCATGCAGGTAGCAGAAGTACTGTAAGTCCCGATGGCCCCTAGCATGGTGATCTACCTTCAGTTGTTGGTGATCTATATAGCCTGTTTTTATATTGTATTGTCTAAATAGGGATAATAATTTTAACGTTTCACGCTAGTTTTATTTGTAATTGTGATATTCTAGTTGTTTTACTGTCCGTCATCGACAGGTTTTTATGATATACATAGATTCCTTTTTTAAGAATGCTCTCGTCACGATATAGCTGCAACACTGCCGATGTGACGTTAAATATTAATTCACTCACTCATGCTGTTGATCACTGGTTTGTCAACAAAATATTGTTTTGGGAATGGCTTTGGTCGTTTTTCTGACATCACCACTTTAAACGTTTTAAACATATATATCTGATTAAACAGCAACTATAATGTGTTCCATGATAGATAATAGGGACTGGACATACTGACTAAGGTACACTATAATTGTCACTGTTCAGAAAGATACGGTGAAATACTTTTGAAATTTTCAAAGATGTTTTCAAACTGACTTCATTGACCTAAATCGTAATATTTCAACACAACCGGTAGTCGCAATGTCAGACATCCTCGCGGTGCCTGTTGTTTATAGGCTAGTAGATCGTCCTCCAGCAAAAGGAACACGAAAATACGAAGAAAAGATAACACGTACAGTGAATGAGTGAGTGAGTGAGTCAGTCAGTATTGTTTTACGCCGCACTCAGCAATATTCCAGCTACATGGCGGCGGTCTGTATCTATTCTACTCAGGACCAGACAATCCAGAGATCAGCAGCATGGGCATTGATCTGCACAAGTCTGTACTGAACCGATGACATATGTCAACCAAGTCAGCGAGACAGACAACCCGATTCCGTTAGTCGCGTCTTACGCCAAGCATGGGTGGATGTCCCTCTTGTCATACTCTGTAATGCACGCCAGCGATTAGACATTTGCCAGTGACCGTAACTGTGTGCTACCTACAGAGTAACGACTTGCTATGGCTTAAACTGCTTTTAACCATGTGGCCTTGCCGCACAAGTAAAGCCAACCGTTTTGCTTTGGGGCAAACTTTGATAGCATAATAACTATGTGATAGCGTGATCTAAAATTCGGACCAAATTGTACTTGAATTGTGTAAGAAAAACGATATAATTTTCTATTTTTTTGGCATCCAGTGTAAGGAATGTCTGGTTAAAATTGTCAATACAATATTGTCACACATTTCCCAAACCAGTGTGATACCAGGTAACAAGTATTATGATGTGTGTAAGTGTGTGTGGATAATTTCAATCAAATTATGAAGTTACAGACGAATTACGGCTTGTTACATGTGGAGATGCTAGTTTGCGTTTAGCAAATTGTTTTCGTTTCGGTCTGCAAACATTGATTTAGTGGAACCGGTTTATCTTAGTAGAGTATGAAAATAAAAAAAATATCCATGCGCCAGTTTGCAATTTGCTGCTAATGTTATAGACCCGTGGTTAGTTATTCATGATGACAAGCCGTTGGCCTCATTGCAGTTACAGAAGGATGTTTATGAAGACTCCGAAATTAAAAAGGAATCAACAATTCGGAAAGAAGTCAACATGTGAACTGTCCTTCTGGAATCAACTTACCAAGAACGGCTATAGAAAGTAAATCTAGAAGTGCAAATCGCTCTAACATTGTACAAGGTATACAGAGTTCCAAGAATGGATATGGATGCATGGGAATCATTGCAGGAGAAAGTTCCTGACATTGGAAATAACATAGATGATAAAGGGGGTGGTTTTAGCGAAATCTATTGTGTAAATACTGACACTAATTTCCTTCCACAGAATGTCTGAGTATACAAAACCTTGAAGGGCTCTGAGTGACCTGCATTTTGTAAAGATATTCAGTCTTTTTACATTCAAAACCGGTGTGCCGTCCTTAAAGTGCAGATCCACAGTGTGTATGCTTGATTCTCACCATATGCTTACAAAAAAAGTCAGCATGACAGGATAATACAAGATTCTGCTATTAAGCGACTGACGAGTACAATTCGCGAGAGAATGCAGGTTAATTGGAACCTTGAACTTGGAACGTTTTGTATATGCCTTTGCACTAAATGACGCACATCAAATTGCTGTTTTGAAGTTGAATTAGCTCTGAAATCTAGTTTTAGAAACTGCAATAATTGCTGAAGATTTGATTTCACTATCGCATTGACCATTAGCAACCGGTAACAGACACGGAAGCAAATCATATTGAGGCACATGACACATTAGCCGCCGTATTGCGACCAATGCAATCATGTTATGGTAATGCGTCTAGAAAATTATATATCATCTAGGTCATGTCCTATATATCAAAAACCCCGGCAAATATCACACATTCAGCTGCTTGCCAGACTGACTTGACATGGGTCAAGTGAAAAACCCTGTCGAAAAAAAAAGCAACTACCGCCCAAATTCCTCTGTCGACGTCTGGGTCTCAGATGAGATTTAGCCTAACACATCACAAACGACTGCTTCACAACGAGCAATTTCATAGCCAGCCACAGATCCATCAAAAAAGAAGAAAGGAAAAATATATATCAGAAGCCTACCAGCTACTGACATTCACCTTTAGAGATTCCTCTGTAAAAGTCAGTTGGACCTCTAGATATTGGAGTCAATTTGTGTCCACGGGACAGACGGAGGTATAGATATTTCTTCCATTCACGAGATAGATCGATCGACAGTTGAGTCACCATGATTCATTTGGCATATACATTTAAATCCAACTGACCTGAAAAAGGACTTAAAAATAACTTCAGTGAAATACAATAACTATTTCAAGAATTTCATACATCAGCATTCTCTCTCCAAGGTTCACATCTTAAAATACAGATATTTATTCTATTATTATTATATATATAATAGAACAGTTGTTGTCACTCCTTCACTCCTCAGTGGAATAGAGCAACTGCTTGTGCTTCTATTTTGGTCATTTGATTCTGCACATTGTGTTGATGCTGCGCAGCTTGTCTACTGCTATCCGACTGTCGGATCATGAGCTTCCAAAGACATGTACCCTCATTGGCAATCTTAACGGATCATAAGCCTTAAGTTTCATACTATAAATAAACGTAAAGTACTGGAGGAATTTATATCAGACAATAACCTATATATATGTGTGACAGGGACATGCATTGTATACTTTGTGCGACGGGGACACACTTTGTCTCTGCATTTGTATGTCTGTACATATAATAGTTGATTTAGTTTATGTATTGTAAATAACCATTAATTCTCTGTATTTATTTCAGCATCCAGCAGACGTTGAAACATGCAATGCAAAAATAAGTCTTACCATATTACTTCAGTTTCAGCTTACTGCAATGGCTGAACTAAAATAGATAATAATTTATGTATTTTAAACAAGTTCTTCATTTCAGATCATATCAGCGCTGGAATAGTACATAGAGTTAATCGCTTAGTCTGAGTAATAAAATCAATAGTGTTTACTCAACCATGACAACAAGATACGAATGATCCATTCAAACCTGCATGTTTTTCCCATGGATGAGCATTTCGTACCTCGACAGGTTATATAGTCACCAGACATGACTGATAGAAGTGGTGTGACAGGCAAAGCCTAGCCATCTACTAAATCGCCATCAGGCTGGTAAACAAACTATCGTAAACAATCTCTAATCATATCTAATGTAGCCATAACATTATAGATAATCTTAAACACATAACGTATATCAAATAAATCACTAGTATTTATTGCCGTCAGGGCACCCGTGGCGAGCCACCTCCTCGTGGTGGGTGCTGGGTAACGCTAAGAGCTCACCGACACCCCCGTAGTGGACCCGGGGGGATATTTGGTCCACCAACCCGTTTGCCGTGGGTTGCGGCCCTGTGTCGGCGGAAGAGGGGATCCTGGTGGTTGAGGGCAATAGGGACCTGTAACCGTGTTCCTGTTGCTCAATACACCACTTTGGCCCTGACTTCGCCTAGACGGGTGGTCGAATGGGCCCGGTTCGACCAATCGGCTGGTCATGCCAAGCCCTGTGCGTGGATTATTTATGTAATTGCACAGATTTGATTCAATTGTTTCAATTCTGGCCTTGGCTTTTCCATTCATATAAAACTTTTAGATTTGAAAACTGACGTTATGAACTTTGCCTAGAGTCTTATGACCAGAAGGCGGTGGCTCATGGGCCAATCTGGTGGATCGATTAATTTTGAATTAGTCTTCTGCTGGAGTATACCATTCCAGTATCCTTGGTGCTGCCAGTCGGAGAGCCACTGGTATATAGCATTGTCCATGTGATACTCGGTGGCGGGTGGGGAGCTGGGATGGTGAACTTTCTATTATTAACCATGGCTCAACCCAAAAAACATAAACGAGCACTAGATGAGTGTTTGTCCTCGGATGAGGACAGTGCTACAAACAGATTACCGGATACATGGAGTAGATTTTTGGTTGTATCTTCTACTGACGGTGAACCTCTAAAACTCAATCCATTTGCCACATCAAAAGCAATTTATGGACTTGTTGGGGATGTCCAAGCTGTTACAAAAATTAGATCTGGGTTTCTCCTCATAGAGTGTAAAACAGCGAAACAATCAGCTACCCTCATAGGTACAAAACAGCTTGCAAATACTGCAGTATCTGTTTCTCCCCATAAGTCTTTGAACAGCAGCAAAGGCATCTTGAGAGACAGGGACCGGTGGCTTGCCCACATGAGTGAAACAGAAATCGCCACTGAACTACAAAATCAAGGAGTCACTCATGTCAAACGATTCACTTTTAAGAAAAATAAAGAAACGTTCAATACAAATACTTATTTGATTTCCTTTTCACAACCGAAACATCCAAAGTATATCAAAGCTGGTTATTGTAATATCGAAGTGGAGCAATATATTCCAAATCCACTTCGTTGTTACAAGTGTCAAAAGTTTGGTCACGGTGCCCAATCTTGCAGGAATCGTGCAACATGCTACAGATGTGGTGAAGAAGATCATGAAGGTTCTGACTGTTTGTCTTCTCCAAAATGTGTTAATTGTCTGGGAGACCATATGTCTTCATCAAAGTCATGTGAAATCTGGAAACGTGAATATGAAATTATCCAAATCAAAACTCAAAAGAATGTCACCTATCATGAGGCAAAACGTTTAGTAAATGCAGCCTCGCCTCAGTCATCAAGTATAACATACTCTGCTGTCGTTGCTCGCCCTCATGCTAAATCTGTGCTGTCTGTTTCATGTCAGACAGATATCACCTAGGTTAAAGCTGATAAACAAACTTTAAGTACATCAGATTCTGCTGGTGATAAGAATCATGCCACATCAGCTTGCCAGACTGAATCACAAACAATATCTCCTGCAGTGAAAAATCATTGTGATAAAGTAGATTATAGACAAAAATCTGATCGAGTACAAAAGGGACCACGTGATCCTGTACAAGTCTATAACAAGTTTCAACTTTTAGAAGACATGAACGTCTCTCCTCATCCTCGTGCGCGAAATAGAAGCAGTTCGCCTCGGAAGGGGAAAAGTCGGTCCCCAGTACTACCACCTGCTATTAAATGAACAATAATTCCTTAATCCAATGGAATTGCAGAGGACTTAGGACCAATTTTAATGAAGTACAATTACTAGCACAGGATTGTAAACCATCAGCATTTAGTTTTCAAGAAAAGTACTTGAAACATACTGATAAGTTCGAATTGCGTAAATACCATTCTTATCATTCTTTTTCACCCCCTGGTGACAAAGCCACTGGTGGATCTTCCATATTGGTGAGACATGGTACTATTCATAGCCCTGTTCCTCTTAAAACCAATCTTCAGGCTGTTGCTGTTCGTCTTACTTTACATATAACTCTTACTCTTTGTTCCTTGTATATCTCCCCTTCTTCCATTCTCCATCAGAATGATCTTCAAGATTTGTATGACCAATTACCAAAACCCTGTATCATAATGGGTGATCTCAATGGACATAACCCATTATGGGGAAGTCCTGATACCAACAGTAAAGGGAAAGTTCTTGAAGAGTTTATATCTGATAATAATTTATGTATATTCAATGATGGCTCTGACACGTATTTGCATCCTGCAACGGGAACATATTCGTCTTTAGATCGGTCACTCACTGATTCAAACGTTTATAATGAGTTTGAATGGTCAGTCCATAATGATCTTTGTGGAAGTGACCATTTTCCTACAGTACTTACAGCAATCAACCCTTCCGATGATCCGCCTGTAACAAGATGGAATTTTTCAAAGGCCAATTGGCCATTATTTCAGGCCACCTGCCTTATGGAACTTAAACTTTTCATGGATGTCCCTGATCCAATTAAAATGTTCTCAGACAAACTAAAACATATAGCTGATGAAACTATTCCTAAGTCCTCTGTAAATCCGCACATCCGTAAACCATGGTTTAATGATGAATGCAAACAGGCTAGGAAAAAGAGGAAGAAAGCAGAGAAATATTTTCGTCTTCATCCCACTGTTCATAACTTAAATAGTGTAAACATCAGTTACGCTAAAGCTCGACGAACGTTTAAACACATTAAACGTCATACTTGGAAAAATTACGTTTCCAAAATAAATTCCCGTACTCCTATGTCAAGGGTATGGAATATGATCCAAAAAATTAAAGGCAAGGGTTTCAAATCCAGTAGTATTCAGCATCTCAAAAATGATAATAACATACTAACTGAAAAATCTGATATTGCAAACAAGTTGGGTGAAACTTTGGCTAAACATTCGTCCTCCTCAAATTATCATCCAAAATTCCAGACTTATCAAACACACCAAGAGGAGAAACCAGTAATTTTTAAATCTGATAATGGTGAAGATTATAATGAGGTATTTTCATTGCATGAACTTCATACTGCGCTATCACAGGCTCACGATACTGCAACAGGACCTGATGATACCCATTACCAACTCTTAAAACACTTGCCTGAATCATGTCTCGAAACGTTACTTGGCATTTTTGACCATATTTGGATAACACAACATTTTCCCCCTTCATGGCGAAAAGCCATAGTTGTTCCTATTCCAAAGCCTGGGAGGGATCATACAGATCCATCAAATTACCGACCTATTTCCTTAACTAGCTGTGTTTGCAAAACCATGGAGCGAATGGTAAATAATCGCTTAGTTTGGTTTTTGGAAACCAACAATCTGATTACTGATATACAATGTGGTTTTCGTAAAAACCGAAGCACAATTGACCACTTGGTTCGGTTGGAATCATTTGTAAAAAATTCTTTCATTAAAAAACAACATGCAGTATCAATCTTTTTTGATCTCGAAAAAGCATATGATACTACTTGGAAGCATGGTATTTTGAAAGATTTATATTCTTTGGGGTTGAGAGGTCGCTTGCCTCAGTTCATATCCAATTTTTTAAATGACAGACAGTTTCAAGTACGTGTGGGATCAATCCTCTCAGACTATTTTCCTCAAGATCGGGGTGTTCCACAAGGCAGTATTTTGTCTGTGACTTTATTTAGTATTAAAATCAATAGTCGTTCGAAGGTTTTAAGTGAATCAGTAGATGGATCACTATTTGGGGATGATTTTAATGTTTCTTGTAGAGGTAGAAATATGCATACAATAGAGAGGCAATTACAAATTTGTCTCGATAAAATTGAAAAATGGTCACTTGAAAACGGGTTTAAATTTTCTATAACAAAAACAAATTGTTTGCATTTCTGCAAAAAAATTAACCGCATAAAGATCCAGAACTATTTTTAAATGGCACCCCCATCAAAGTAGTAAAGGAGGCCAAGTTCTTGGGTCTTATTTTCGACTCACATCTAACTTTTCTACCCCACATTAAATCCCTTAAAACTAAATGCCTGAAGGCACTTGATCTGTTAAAAGTTGTTTCCAATTCAAAGTGGGGAGGAGACCAAACTACCCTACTCCACTTATACAGATCTCTCATCCGTTCGAAACTTGATTACGGCTCCATCGTTTATGGTGGAGCCTGTAAAAGCAACCTCAAACTACTTGATTCTATCCACCATCAAGGTCTAAGACTATGTCTTGGGTCATTTAGAACTTCTTCTATTGACAGTCTTTACGTCGAGGCCGATGAACCATCCTTACTCAACGACGTATAAAACTCTCCTTACAGTATATAACAAAACTATATTCTAATGAAGCCAATCCTGCATTTAACTGTGTTTTAATCCTCTTTATGAGGATCTGTACAATACAATCTCTTGTTCCGCCTCTGGGACTGAGTGAAACCTTTTCTGTCTGCTTGCGGCATTGAGCTAGCCAATATATCTCCTTCCCGTCTACTTTTGTCTCCACCTTGGCAGTTAGTTAGACCCGAAGTTGACCTAACACAAGTTGTTGTTTTTTTGTTCACAAGTGACAAGTTCTAAAAAATCAGAAACAAATTGATTACAATATAAACAAGAATAAAATCAATTAAAAAGTAAGTATAATACATACAAATCTTCATTTACAGATGGGTCAAGGATGGTGGCGCAGTGGCTTGTGCCACTGTCATTGAATCCAGAACAATATCTTTCAGATTACCAGATAATAGTTTTATTTTCACAGCAGAAGCAAACGCTATATTAACTGCTCTTAAGTATATTAAAAGACATCCCAGCCATAAACAGCATATTATCTATTCTGATTCTCTTTCTTGCCTCCAGGCAATTAAAACATGTCATGTAAACATCCACTTTTAATAGAAATAATTGAACTGTATAATAATCTTGCTACTGGCCAATACGACATGGTCTTTTGTTGGTTACCCAGCCATGTAGGCATTTCTGGCAACACAATGGCCGATCTGGCTGCCAAGGCAGCACTCAAAAAAGCCGTGACTCCACTTCTTGTCCCATACTCTGATTATAAAGCTACAATTAGATCGTATATCAGAGATCTGATGCAAAAGAGGTGGGACACCCAAGTGGGTGTAAATAAATTACATGCAATAAAACCTTATATTGGTTATACCCACGTGGGTTGTCAATCCAGATTTCAGGAGGTCATTATGCGGCGATGTCGTATTGGCCATACGAGATATACTCATGAATACCTTTTGAAAGGTGAGGATCCTCCGTTCTGCATCCCTTGTGATGAAAGAATCACAGTCAAGCATGTCTTTCTTGACTGTTTTGAGTATTCCATCACAAGGGATCAGTATTTTAATTCACAAACTATGAAGGATCTTTTTAGCAATGTTAGTCCTCATTTAATTATTGCATTTTTAAAGGAATTAGATTTATTAACTGAACTGTAAATAGATAAATATTTTATAATTTGAAGATTAAATTAGTGACTCAAACCGTTAGTGGCTGTACCCTTGAAGGGGGTTGAAGTGCCGTAAAATAATTGTCCTCCTGAGAGGGTACATAAGTCCAAAAACATTTGAAGTAAATTTAAGTTTTCCAGCTTTTTAATCGTAGAATAAGTGTGTTTTTAGTTTATGGCTAGTCTAAATTGCTAACAGCTGAAGAGATGATATAAATCCAACTAGGGTCCATGCAGGAAGCAAATGTACTGTAAGTCCCCATGGTCCTTAGTATGGTGATCTACCTTCAGTTGTTGGCAACCTATAGCTCATTTTTATATTGTACTGACCTCTATAGATACATTGTTTTAGGTCTATTCACTAGTTTTACATACTACTCTGTGATATCCTAGTTAGTTTTACTGTCCTTTGCCGACAGGAGTTTACAACGTATGTGCTATTAATTCATTTGTACTTTCATAATTACTCGTTCTCGTCACGATATGGCTGCAATATTGCCGATGTGACGTTAAATATTAACTCACTCACTCACTCACTCACTCACTATTGCCGTCAGGGTAGAAAGCGTGTATAGTAAAGCGCCACGCTGGTAAGCGTAAAGCTCCTATTTTGATGTGGTTCCCTTTGAAACATATATCACATCAAGTAGCAACAAAACGAGGCATTGTGAGTATACTTTGAGTATGAATATTGTCCAAGTGTTATCAGCTTGTTTTGCCCAAGTAATGGCAAAGTATCCCAATCTAAGCTTTTATTGTGTATGAAATATCTTTCCAGGCTTATCATTATTATCACTATGGATAGTTTACACCAAACTGGTTTGTTTCTTATTTCCAGTATACACCGTACATAAATTCATCGTCTGCTACGACAGCCAGGCATGAACACGGGCCTCTGTACCATGCACTGGGTATGTAATGTGCTGAACTGTTTACATCGTGTGTGTGTATGTGTGTGTGTGTGTATATATATATATATATATACACACATACATTGTCTAATATTGTCTAATGTTACATAGATGTAAAATGTATGTTCTGCACATTGTTATTATATTGTTGTCATAACTGATTCAGGATTTATTATGTATTCCTGGCCACCTCCACCCACTTGGAAATAAACCTGAACTTACAACCTGCATTCCCTTAAGCTTTGCGTGTTGTCATTGTGACCCTGCTACGTACATAACAGCGGTTCTTCCACTTATTTACAGTCAGCTACCAGAGCACAGTGTGCTCTCGATTTGGGACTTACCTGGTCAACCTTACATAATTAAGTTCTAGAGTTTGAATCATATTACAGAAAATTATAGGTAAAGGATCAAAGTGGAGTATTCACTTTCCCTCTGAAGCATCTGATATTGTCAATACAGTTAGTTAAACGTTTGCTAAGCGTTACTCGGGGTCCAATTCAATATCTCCTGCAGACAGATTGCAAACGGTGTACGTTCCTGAATTAATAGCAGCAATTCACTAGTCTTCTTGAGTTCCACTCTATGATAATTATTGATACAACCTATATTTTAAAGGGGTTTGTTGAATTCAAATGTGAGCAGCCAAGACCAAGGGACAACACACGGCAAACACACGTGCGCGTGTGTGTGTCTCTGTGTGTGGAAATCGATGATTTATGAAAACGAAAGATCCAAATTCTACTTAAGCAGCTGTCCTCTATATGGTACATTGAGAGTTTCGCCCATCCTCAACAGTCAGTGTCCCTGTACTCCTGCAGACGATACATTGACTGTCCATATCGTTCCCATGTCCATATGCTTCTTTCACTGCTCCACCCTACCTGTATATTGCAAATCCACCGTCCAACCTTCTTCCTAAATGGTACAGTCAATGTCTCACGCTTCCCCACTTGCTACATTCATTGTTCTACCCTCCCTCTTATTATTTATTCACTGTTCCTACACTCTCCCTTGCGTTTTATTCACTGTCCCTACGCTCTCCCCTCTGCTTTAATCACTGTTTCTACCTTCCCCTCATGCTGTATTCATTACTCCCACAGTCCCTATTATGCTATACCCGCTGTTCCTCCCCTCCTCCCCATGATTTATCTACTGTTCCCTCACTCCCTACACCTTACCAGTACACCCCACCTCCTGGGTAATAACCTTAACCCTTCTCAACATGATACTGCACTTTGCCCTATCATTATCAAAAACATTTACACATTGTCACGCTACGTGTTTATTGATGGCAGTGAAAAAAAACGAGCTTAGTTTATATTTATTACTTTATTTATTCTTCTGGTTCCGCAAATAAGGGTTTTCAACGAGCTGTCGTTTTTCAATCTATTTATGTTAATTGCTTTTCATGATACAGTATTATAGCTTTATATCATAAGAGACTCTTATTTGCCAATATTGATGGGTTTTTATATCATCTATTCCTGAAAGAATTGTTCTACGCTTAAGGTGTAACGTGTTTTCGGGTAATAACGAAAAAGACGATCATGGACATTATTGTGTATCAGTAGATTATCAAAACTGTAATTCCGTAAATAAATACCACCTCACCTTTCATAAATTTATTGCTAGAATGTTCTGTCGTCCGCTGGTTTCCAATGCAGTGTACATTTCGTGTCTTGTCCGCCAGCACGAGCGCTAGAAGTGGCGTACCATGTTTTCGGGTTAC
This sequence comes from Haliotis asinina, assembly GCF_037392515.1. NCBI lineage: Eukaryota > Metazoa > Mollusca > Gastropoda > Lepetellida > Haliotidae > Haliotis > Haliotis asinina. Next base: position 30,641,688 of record NC_090280.1, read on the forward strand.
TCGTTATTGCGCGGGGTAACGCCCTTGTATGGAAGCGCATGAGATGCATTTTTAGCCACAGAAATCAACAAATACAGTGTATCATTATAATTAAAAACTAAGCAAGCTGTTATTTTTTCTTGATTATTTTTAATGGCTTTTTTTGTGATATTTGTTACAAATAAACATATTTACAGGTAAGTTTACCCATTCTTTCTTCTTGTCTGCATGGTCCCACGTGGCAGGGACAATAAAACATGACATGTCTGTGCAGTATAGTATCATTGCAGTGGTATTTTGAATGAACCCAGAGGTCACATGCCTGCTACGAATTCTGCAGCACGAAAAAAATATATGTGTTAGAGATGACCAGTTCGGTGTTCAATGTTTTTTTATTAATTACGTCATCAACATTCCATTCGAGTCACATTGCGAGCGTTATTGCAAAAGTTACAAAAGTTCTCAAAGTGCATTACGTTCTAGGGTAGAATCTTTGACAGAACTTTGTTTTAGTACTTTGACAGAAATTAGGCCACAACTTCTGTGAAAGCTGAACATTTTAATATATTGTGTTCCGACTGCGACGGAAGCTTCTGCACACGAGACGGTGTTGACAGGTGGCGCTGTCATCTCACTGTACGCAAGAAATTACGGGAAAAAGAAATACCTCAGAAAACATGTTTCCCCCGAAAGCATGGTACCGCACGGTAACTTACAGTCCCATTTTGAACCTTTTCATGGTATTCGTTTAACCCTCACTACTTCATATTACATGGTAACCATATCAGATGACTCTTCAGCGCTTTCTTTAAATCTTGCAAAGCGAACAGAATATCTTATTTTTGATTGTTCCTTTTGTGAGCATATGATTGAGCTGAAGTCACAATAGCGGTATTTCAGCCATGTCGTTACTTGAGTTACATGGTCAACGAAAGAGAATGTTCAAATTGTGCATAGTGGTCCTCATTTGGAGCCGGCCTCTTTCCACGATGTGGCATTTTGACCATGTACAGCTTAAGGTCACCTCCAGGCAATAACGTTCACCCCGTGCATT